>NW_026542600.1:18767855-18800801 GCF_028750875.1 Macrosteles quadrilineatus
TCTACGAAAACTTTGGATGTTGACTTAATATTAGCTACATAAACATAGTATTCAATACAATCACTCCCAAAGCTGCAGATATTATAAGATCCATAAATAGCCAAAGTATGTCATTTCAAACAATCTCAACTAAACACTGTAGGGTCTAATTGGAATAAATTGTTTAAAAAGTATTGTACAGGTTTTTGAGCAGGCACGGGTAAAAATCCTAACACAGAACAGTACTAAAATTTGGCAAAGCAATTTGTGTAGTGTGAGTGCAGATATTACAAAATTCCACGCATTATGCTATAACACATTCCAAGTACAAACTTGATCAAAAGTACAATGGTGAGACATTACAAGTAGAGAAAAAACTGTCTAAAAGTCGTTCGCATGCTTCGTTCAGCTTCAGAATTATAGTTACAACCTTTTAGGCAGCATTTTGAATGTGAAACTTTGTAATATCTTTGCACTGTAGTATTAAATGGTATACCGGCATGTATTAAATTAATTAATTTTCATATAATGTTGGTAAGCCTACTAAAACTTAATATTTTTATAATTGAAAAAAAAACAAGGAGATTCAAATGTATAAGAGAGTTATAAACAGAAAAAAATAATGAACTAAATAAAATGATCAGAAAATTGAAAGGAGAATTTTTCAAATTTGTATTTACCGTATTTATTTAGATTTAATATGCAAACTATAAACAAACCTTAGGAAAACTAAACTGAAGTTATTTTTACACAAAAAAATAGTTCTAAACAACATTATTTTGACTCAAATCAATAGGTTTCTTGATTATTAAAACAAACAAAAACTAGCTAAGAAACAAATAATTTACGTTATAACATTATTGCACAAAGTCATAATATATAAAAAAAAATGTAATTTGATTGTGACTACTTTTAAAGTTTAATTGCAGAAAAAAGGGGATAGCAGCTAGCTTACTTTAGAATAAGTACATGTAGGCTATAGAAAACAGAATAAACATTATACACACAATATCTCACTCTCTTTGGAACTTGGAACTCTCTCTGCACTTGAAAAAGCCACCCAACATGAAAAATTGTGTTTTATGTTTCTTCTATCTGTTCTATGGTCTACTGTACCTTTTCTAAGGTAAGCTAGCTGCCATCCCATTCTTCTAAATTAGATAATTACAATATTATTCATTTACTATCAAGTATACAATAGAAATTTTTGCATTGATTGAGTTGATTGCATTCAAAAAATGTTATGTACTAGTAAAGCTTAAAATAGCCTAGCTTTCATAGGTAATTTGAAAAAAAAACTCATCAATTCAATTTAAGTTAGTTTATAAAAAATTCCCCGCCCCCAACCCACACTATATTGGCAGTAGCATTGAGCACTAATCATAGCAAGCCCAATTTTGCCATATTTATATTGCTCTATGGGTAAAACTAATCCAATGATGTAGTATCTTTTTCAAAGAAGATTTTAAGTTCTACTATAAACACAATTTATCAGCTCAGAATCGTGAACTACAGCTGCAATGTCTACTCCGAGAACGACTTAGTCTCAAGGCAAACAATGTTCTCTACTGCATGCAGTTAAAAAGTTGAAAAAGTGCAAGTAAAATATTTGATTACGAAGGTAGTAACCTCTACGAACCTTTTGTGAAATGTTTATTGGGCGAAAGAGAATATTTTTGAAATTCACCTGGGTGAGGGATGCCTAGAGACCCTGAAATTAAAGAGAACTAAGCTAAAACAGAAAATGGATTTTGACAAGAATATATCATGGTTTTAGTTGGTTTTAAGAAGAAATATTTATATGATCTTTTAAATTATAAAAACATAATATTTTACATTGGAAAGTGATTATAAAAGGGCTACATTTATTCAAAGTTTATTAGAATACACAGTAACCATAAAATGGGACTTGTAAGAACTAGGAAGAGTGCATAAGTGAATGACCAACTCCAAGTAAATGACTGTTTTGTATCAAAAACATCATATTAAGCTTTACGTTTTGCCTAGTCTATCACAGAAAATCTTAAACGTAACTTTGGAGCCTGGTTGTAATCTACACTGTCACTGGTTCAAAAAGAAAGTGTCAATGATCCTTTAGTAACACAAACAAAATTAAGTACTTCAACCAGTAGATCTTCAAGATTCTCACAATAACGTCTCATACAAACAAGGTTCATTATATTTGTCATGGTTCTTTGATTATTGATAGAAACTGCAATAAATGATATGTAATTCACAGAAGAAAAAAAAACACGCTAAGAAATAATTCTGTACATTGGCGGATCCAGAGAGGAGCTGCCCCCCCCCCTTGGGTATCCAATTTACACTAGATAAAATGGGTAATCTTCACTGAGAGGAATAAAAACTTATCTCAGGTCAACCATAACAGAAGACCGATTGAAGGGTGTGCACAGGCTCATATTCATAAGGAAAGGTAAATCGATGTAGATAAAGTCTTAGGCTAAATCATTTTAGTCAGTCAAAACCAAGACAAATATGTTGGTCAAATTGGGCCATTGAATAACTTATTCATAGCATTGTGGTATTAAAAAAAGTTTTAACATTAATGCTTCTTTTGACTGAGGTTTTTTACATTATTACTGTTCTTTGAAATACCCCCGCCGCAGCACACTTTGCCGACTAAGTGAATTTCCATTTGTCCTGAATTGATTTTTAATTTTTAATTTTAATATATATATACGTCCGTGAACGTGATATCTTGAGTAATTTTAGTCCGATTTTGATGAAATTTGGTTTAAAGGTGTAAGGCAGGATAAACTCGAATGAGTTCGCGAAATTAAGGGTTCCTCTACTAACTTTGCCTTATTTTTACACAAAAAACGTTATATTTCAGTTATATTTTGTCCGATCTTTTTGATCTTGGTATCGTTTGATAGGAAATTAAAAATGCTAAAAAAAGTATTCTTGACATTTTTCATAGAATTAGCCGTTTTTTGAGTTATTTAAGTTAGAAAAATTCAAAACGGCCGCCATTTTGAAATTTACAATCGGAACAACTTTATTATTTTTTCTATTATAGGTCTTGTGTATATTAACATGTATACCAAATTTCATAATCGTCGAATAAAAAACTTCACAGATAAAAATATTTTTGTATAAAAAACAAAATGGCGGATATCTGGGTTAATATGCATTTTCGGACATACCTTCCCATAAACTTTTTTCTTCCTTTTAGTATGGGGATTCATTTCCCAAAGTCCTGAAACGTTTTTTATGGACACCCTGTATTTATTAAATATTTAAGTAAATAAGTACAACTGAGCACCCTGAATATTATATTTTATAAAGAGAAGTGACATGTTTCGGACATTAGTCCATTTTCAAACTTCAAAATACATTTAACACTTAACTGTTGTTTATATTGTTTGTTTCTAAATAAATATAATTTATATATATACATATATAACAATTTGAAGGAATGGTGTTTTTGCCTCTGGGGACATCAAAATGAAAAAGTAAATCGGTCCCGGGTCTAGGTCTTACCGTGCCACCTACGGTAATAGCTACTTCCTATAGGGAAATTTGCTAACAGTACCCTGGCAACATAGCGAAAGTTAAAACTAAAAGTGTTGGGTGAGTAGGCTTCTAATTTCCTAGACGGCATTATCCACGAGAGCTATATAAAATTGTTGCAGATTACTATCAATGATGCTAGGGTTATAAAAGTAAAAACAAATTGTAGCCATCAGTAACATCAATTGTACCTGAGAACAGGTATCCCTATTGCACTTATTACTGGAATGGAATCTAAAACCACCCCAAATAGAGTTAACAAATCAACATTGAAAACTGTTTAAGTAAAGAAATGAACAAACATATTGATTACTATAAAAAACTAATACAGTCGAAAAACAAAATTTAACTGAAAATGTTTATACCGTACCAAACAAAGGAAATCATCAAAAGGCAAAAAATGCATCAAACGTCAATATTTAATTCAAACAACATTGGCAATCTTTCAATCATATTTAACGAAGTGATTTTAAACCTCTTTGATTACGACACCCCTCATTTTAACATAAAAATTGAAATTATTTTGAAAAAGGTTTCTGGTGAACACACCCTTTAAGGATTCCAAAAAGTATGTATATTTTTAGGCGAACCTGTACTTATTTTTTTCTTATGTCCCAACTTGACATACTAGGACGCTAGTTCTAGCACGGAACTGTTTTGCACATTACTTCAGCTAGTCCTAGAAGGTTGTTGCATTATCACATAGATAAAATCTATTGGTGATTGGCAGGATTTGAACACGGGACCTTGGGCACCAAAGCACCTTGCTCTACCACTAGACCAGCTCGCTACCCGAGCCTTTATTGAAACCTTTACTGAGAACCCATCCATTCCACCCACCCTTTTTTTAGTAGACCTCTTGCATCGAGCTCTGCACTTCATGTATTGCACACCAGATCTGACTGACACAGGATTTAAATCCTCAATTTACGGTCCTGTTTCTGACCAGAGAGACACCTTAGACTGTTCGGCCACTGTCCAGACTTAACAGTCTTACGCATTAACAGCCCTGCTCAACCAAAAGCCGAAGTATAGTAATTCTAAACTTAACCCTAGGTATAAAATTTGTTAGGTTTAGCTATCATCCATTTTTGTTGAGTAATGAACATACAGGGTGTTTCGAAACTCTCTCCCGAAGCTCTGTAGGCATGTTCCTTAGGTCAAAACAAACCAAAAATATCATATAAACATATGCCCTATCTCGTTTCGTTTTCCGTCTGTCAGTGTGTATGTTTTTTTGTACATAACTTCCCATAACTTCGGAACCACTTGAGGTACCAACTTCAAACTTGGTACGTGTATGATGAATAATAGGAACTATTCTTTTGTAAAGCATCAAGCTTCTACTTTGTATAATTTCAAAATGGTGGCCATTTTAATTTTTCAAAGCTTAATAACTCAAAAACCATAGGATTTATACAAAGGATACAAATGACAAAAAGAAGGAAATTTAATTCTCTTTACAGAAATGTACAATTTGTATAGGGTCATAACACAAATACCGGATACAAATTAAATTTTCTGAAGTTAAAAGAAAGATTTTTGGCAAATTCAAAAATTAGGAGGGATTACCTTTATGAAAATAAAATTTTCTTATAAGTTAGTATCCATACATATTTATTAAGTACAGTTGAACCTCTATAAGACGAATTTCAAGGGGTACGGGAAAAATTCTTACTATAGAGGTATTCTTAATAAAGAGGGTCGTTTTATCGAGGTTTAATGCTGCTGTTATTCTTCTTATAGAGGTTTCTCGTCGCTCCAAGTTTTCTCCAAACAATGACTGAGGAAAGAGGAGGGATGGGTGGGGGTTTCATGTTGAGACAAGCTTCTGTTTGTTTTTAAAACTACGTACTATGGAGGTTAAGATTATGATAAATTCGTCTTATAGAGGTCACGTTCGTCTTGTAGAGGTTTTGTGCTAAGAATATTCGTTGTATAGAGGTTAATCAGTCCTAGCCCATGTCACAAACAAATTCGTCTTATGGAGGCTTTTAACTTAATTACAACGTTGTATAGAGGTGTTTTTAGCATTAACCTATATGAAAGTGTCAAGGGGATTTAAAAAAATTCGTCTTATCGAGGAATTCGTTTTATCGAGGTTCGTACAAACGAGGTTCAACTGTATAGTTATATTTAAGTTTATCTATATGTTTATGAGCAATTACATTTGATTTTTAGATTATTAATTAAGGTTTAATCTACTGTACAAGATAAACATTAAAGAATGATCCTTCTATACGTTTTAATACAGTGTGATTATTAGCAATATTTCGAACCAAAGGTGGTTTTTTATAATTATATCCTGAAATAATCCAATTCCTTCATAAATTTTGTATTTAGAATCATTATGAGTATTCTTATAGGATGAGGAGTGTGTAGGGTGTAGACAGATTTAGAAAACAAATACTGTATATGTACTTTTATGTAACTACAAAATCACAAAACAGTCTGTAAACAGCGAGCAATTTGGGATTTTGCTTGACACTATAAACTGGGGGACCTTCAACAACCCTAATTATGATGGCAAACTTAGGGGTAAAATAAGCCAAATTTGGATAAAATACGTTCAGATGAAGTAACACTCTATTCTAAGGCAAAATTTCACTCAACAATAAACTATGATAAGGTAAAACTCTGGATGAACTCATGCTTTTGAATATGCTTTTAGGGATGTAAAAAGCAACATTCGACTTTGGGCTTAAGAGTCCTTGGAGGCAAGTGGCCACCTTAGATTATTTCAAACAGCTGATAAAGGGTTATTTATCAAAGTGATTGTAATTTAAATATCTAGTGCACTGTGGGATCAGAAATTTCCTGTGTCGTTTTGTAATTGTTGTCCAAGGAGGTCCATGGAGGCTAACGGCCTTCTTGGATCTGTCCGCCATAAGAGTAATTTAAATTTTGTTATTTTCAAACAGGCGCTGAGTTATTTAACATCTCAAAATAATTTTTCAAATACCAAAGTGATTGTAATTTAAATATCTAGTGCACTGTGGATTAGAAATGTTCTTCCTACTTTTGTAATTGTTTTGAGTTATAACGTCTAGGCTCCAAAGATTCTTAAGTTAAAATTTAGGTCATAATAAACAGTACTCGAAAAAATAGGTTGTATCTAAATAACAAACTAACTATAATGACTAATACAAACATAAACAATTAATCAATTCAATTGTCTTGATATTGTTACTCTCGAGCCATTACACAAGACCTTTAAAATATTATTTCAAGTCTAGTTCGTTCCTTTAAACACTTTATGAATAATAATTAGTATTTTTAATTTTTATACCATTATTGTATCATTATTGGATCTATGTGACATTTTCAGAACTCATACAGTTTCGGGTTTAGGCACAGTAAATTAAAGAAATAGGCCAAAGAAACAAAAACATTTTTGATAAGAAAAAACGTTCTAAAAAGGTTTTATCTTGCAACGGACGGAACTAAATCTGTCAAATGTTCAATAAAAAAAATCCATACTATCAAACATCATGCAAGTTACCTAGTTCATGCAAAAACAGTTTATTTTAAAATATTTTGGTAATCCTTAGAAACTTTAAACTTTTCATAGAGGAACAATGATTTTTTTTCTAATTGTTTACAGGAATTTTATTTTTAAGTTTTTCACTATGCTTTATAAATTAATTGGTTTTATGTGTGAAAAAAGGAGAACAGATAAGAACATTAACTAGATAATAAATAATCAATATTAATATTTCAATTTATAATGTGTCCCTATTTAAACTTGAAGTGTGGTTTTGTACATCTATCTTTGCATACGTAGTTTACATTATATACCGGGTGTCCAAAACCACCCGTACACCCCTTTAAAAACGAGGAAAACGTTTTCTTACAAACAAAAAATAATACAGAACTAGATAAATTGGTCACGGTCTACCAAATGGTGATAATTTCAAATCCCAAATCACACCGGAAGTGGCTTTTTCAGACCGGAAGTTGACTTTTTTAAATGTAAACTACCAATTTTGATAACAGAATCGGATTCTACGTTAAAAAATACATATATTTTGCCTAAAACATTTTTAGGAAAAACTTGTTTTCTACCCTTAATCCCCTATTAAAGTCAATAATTTTGGGTCATTCATCTGTCAAAGATACTCGAAACAATAATAGAGAAAAATAAATAACAAAGATTAAGATAAATACATATGATGAATAGGATCAGCTGTTTATTGTAAACGCCTTAGTAATTGAGTAACAGCTGGTCTACAAATTGATTAAATTATTTTTTTTATCATTATTTTATCATTTTGTTTTTACATTTGACCACTTTAATGTAAAAACAAACGATTTATTTTTAAAATAAAATGTAACTAAGCAAGGTGTACACCAGTTGTTACTCAATTACCATAGTGTTTACAATAAACAGCTGATCTTATTCATCGTATGTCTTTATGTAATCTTTGTTATTGATTTTCTCTATTATTGTTTCAAGTAACTTTGACAGATGAATGGACCAAAGTTATTGACTTTAATAGGGGATTAAGGGTTTTCTCTAAAAATGTTTTAGACAAAAGTTATGTATTTTTCAACGTAGAATCCGATTCTGTGATCAAAATTGGTAGTTTACATTTAAAAAAGTCAACTTCCGGTCTAAAAAAGCAACTTCCGGTGTGATTTTGGATTTTAAATTATCACCATTTGGTAGACCGTGACCAATTTATCTAGTTCTGTATTATTTTTTGTTTGGAAGAAAAGGTTTCCATCGTTTTTAAAGGGGTGTACGGGTGGTTTTGGACACCCGGTATATGCTATTTTGAGTAAAATAATTGCTTGAAATTGGTTTTCGGTTACAGTCAGGTGAATTAAACGGATTTGAATAAGAAGATATGAGGGTTAATCAAACATCCAAGAATGAAAACTAAAACTTAAGCTAAACGATAAACAATTGGCAGTAGCAGCCTTTAAAGATTCAAAGATGATTGGTTTTTAGTACAGTATCTATGATGTGAGATGGTGTTATTTAAAAATTGCAGTATTTATACCAAACATACAAGCACTACAGTAGTTTCTTTTACAAGGAAATCTGTTAAATCATTTTAAAGAGTATAAGAAATAGGGTGTTGGAAAAACTTTCTGTTAAGAAAGACTATACTTTGATAAAATTGGCAAAAACATAAAGCAATGCAATGAAATAATATATTAGCACACATTGTATATTGTACAAGTTATTGATGTACTATATTATTATTATTACCAGTTGAGACACCAACTAAGTGTGTATTTTAACCCAAATATGAGTGTAGGATGAGTGTAGAATGATGTGAGATGCATTGCGTAGTTTTATTACTGACTAAAGCCTAGTCCATACTTGGAGACTGAGTCGGCCGACTATCTGCAGACACTTGGCCGACACAGTTTCGGATACAAGTTTCCAATTAGTCACAATCCAATTAGACACTAGCCAGCCACTGTTTATCGGTATTTTGACTCAAGAGGACGTGATTTTATCCTGTGTGTGCTTACTTCGTAACCATGTGGCTATTATACCGAAGAGACTATGGTGGACACGCAAATTTCTCTATGAAAACTCCTACTATTGTAAAAACCTACTATCAAACCTTCAATTAGAAGATGGCGCAGGATTTGGAAACTATACAAGAATGACTCCTAAAGATTTTCAGGTTCTGTTAAATGCTTTGTTGTGCCAAAGATAAAAAAGAGATGTACGTGTTATAGGGCTCTACGATGAACACCAGCGTATCCGATCTCCTTACACGTCCACACATGCAGACTTGAGACAAAAGACTACAGTATTACTTTATAATTTATATTGAGTTTTAAAAATACAAAAAAATCTAAATTATGGAACCCTTATAGAATAATAATATATGAAAAGATTTCAAATTTTAAGTAACTTCCAATTAGGTAGTAAGTCTTAAAAAACAAGTTGGAAAACAGAGACAAAGTTGATATTGTTGTTGTAAACAATAATATAGTATTACAGCATATTTAGAGTAAGAAGAAAATATTATTGGTGCTGGAGAATATATTTTAATTAGTTTTCTTTAACTCATGTTTGTATTTTCAACCGGGTTTCTTGTAAAATTTGTAACAATAAATGTATAAAGCATTGCATAATTTAATTTGAATTTAAAGACCTTTAATTACACTCTTTTACTTAGATAGGATATATTTTTTGAAATTTATCAGAAGAATTGGTTATGGAGTATTCAGTACTTGGATTAAAGTTTCCTATAAGGTGATTGCCTGAGTTAAAGACATTTTAGCATGTTTAGCCTCTGGATCACGTAATTTACTAATAAAAAGGTTAAATACCTGTAGTACTGTCAGTGATCCTGGAATTTAGGTCAGCGACCCAGGTTTCGAACCTAAAGGTTCATTTTCAAGCAGGTACCAGTTAAAAACACATAATCCTCTTCATAATTGTGGAGAGTCGTTATAACACGTAAGACACGAACACGAAAACACTAAACATTAAACAAAATTGGCCAATTATAATACTGGTACGGTAGCGTGCGTGGTGTAGCCGGCAAAAGATGAATCATGACTCATCTTTTGCCGGCTACACCACGCACGCTACCGTACCAGTATTATAATTGGCCAATTTTGTTTAATGTTTAGTGTTTTCGTGTTCGTGTCTTACGTGTTATAACGACTCTCCACAATTATGAAGAGGATTATGTGTTTTTAACTGGTACCTGCTTGAAAATGAACCTTTAGGTTCGAAACCTGGGTCGCTGACCTAAATTCCAGGATCACTGACAGTACTACAGGTATTTAACCTTTTTATTAAAGACATTTGAATTAAAGTTTATGTTTAATTCTACCACACAGTAGTATTTTGTATTATTCTAGACAATGAAGAGCTATGAAATTTTACAGTTTTAGTAATTTGCATTAAATTTAATCATACAAGCTGAACAAGAAAAATGACTTTTCTATATTTGCAAAAATATTATTGAAGCAGTGCTATAGTTGGAGAATAAATATTGTATGAATAAATATATGTAATGAGCATACAAAAATATGTTGTAAAGGTGAAATATACTGAAAGTTTCATACCAAAAACAGGAATTCACTTCATGACTTTGAAAGTTACCATTCCATGATAGAATTTAAACAGTAAGAACAAATAAATAAATCCTTTAAAACAATGGAGTTTAGAATAATATGAAGATTTAACTGCAATTTAAAGTAGAGAATAAAAGGTAGAAACAGACACAGACTTGTCAAAAATGGTTACATACATTGTAACACTGTAATTTTGGAATTTATTTCCAAAATGACAAATCCTGGTAGAAATGTCTAGCTAACATACCTGTTTAGCAAACCAGTGGCATACCTAATTGGTCTTTTTCAAATCACCTCAAAACCAATTTGTTTACTTTATTTAGTTTTTCTTTTCAAAGTAATATAATTCAGCTAACTTATCAAAGAAAATTTCCAGCAGGGGCTAATATATACACAATAACAGTTCACATAGCATAACAGATGATTCCTTCTAAAATGGAACTTCTTCAGAGAAATGTTGAAGAGAAATGTCAGTTTAAGTTCAAAACTGGAGGACCATGATGGCTACTCCAGTTTTCAACTTGGCCTGAAATTGATCTTTAACCTTCTCTCTGAAGAAGTCATGTATCAGGAGTAGGATTCTGCGGGTCTCAAAAATGTTAGCGTCGGGCCAGGCCAACGGCTGGCCTGAGAAATTGGCCCGGGTCAGAAATCATTTTTCAGACTAAACTCGTGTTGATCAATCACATTTAGAGGAGAAACTCGATGGTCAATCCAATCGCATCGAGATTGCAGAAAGAATCTATAAAGGTTGTACAATCTAAACTTTATGATTCCACGAATTAGGGACATGTTCAAGATTCCCCCAAGCTAGCAAAACACAATGATAATGTCTCCCTGGAAGAAATTCATCATTTAACCGAGATTGCAGGAGTCATTTACGACTACAGGAGACATGCAGAATCACGGAAGATAATGTACAGTATTTTAAAACTATTATAATGCAACAATTAATATTTAAAAAGTTAATACCTTACAAAACAAAATGATTTTGGGCCCATCTCGATTTTGGGCAAACACCTGTAAACTTCACCCAAAGTGAAAAAATCTGACCCTCAGACCTCTAATTAGGAGGAAGTATCAATAATTTTTTTGTGTTCTTTTTATTGTGTATGTATCAAATCAACCCATGGTCATAATTTTCTCAGGTACGCTAGCTGAACTCTATGCATATCCTTTAAAAAAATCCTGATCTGTTACTAGAGTTTCCCTAAAAATCTATGAAAAAATTTAGGATTATTATTACAAGGATAGGGATTAGTTAGCTTACCTGGTAGACAATGTCCAGATTAGCCTCAACACACATAAAACACATAACAGTCTTCTTTCTTCTCCCTTCTGATGAAGTCCCTAACTGGGATGAATAGAGCGGAGGCTGGCGTTTACCCCCCCTCCCCCCCCGGTGGGAATTTTCGACATATAAATTTTTTGGTTTGTATTGACATGTACTTTAAGGTTTTAGGTGTTTGCCACTTGTAAATTACAGCATGTTCCGGAAAACACGAAAATATTATGAATATATATATTTTAAAAAATGGTTTTTCTTTAGCGAGTTCGTTTGGCTCTACAACCCGACCGATTTTCATGATTGAGGTCTCAAATTGAAGGTATTAACGCACAGATTTCACATCAAGCATCGGCATATAGTTGCCTACAGTCCCACTCGGCTTATACGTAAACAACATTTTTTCCCATGTATTTCTTATGGGAGTTAAATTTGGTTTTTATTTTCCGAGTTAGTTTGGCGCTTCTACCGACCCGATTTTCATTATTGAGGTCTCAAATTGAAGGTATGCACGCACAGATTTCACATCAAGCATCAGTATATATTTATCGAAAGTCCCACTCGGCTTATACGTAAATTAAATTTACCCCCCATCTATTTCTAAAGGGAGTTAAATTTGTTTTTTTTCCTTTTCCGAGTTTCTTTGGCTCTTCTACACGTCCGATCTTCATGATTGAGGTCTTAAATTGGTAGTATGCACACATATATTTCACATCAAGCATCATCGTATATTTATCTACTTTATTACTCGACCGAAAAACATAGGTTTGATATATTTTTTAATTCGTATTTCAATTTAAATTGTACAGTATTTTACCATTTGTAATTATATAACCCTATATATTTTGGTCTAAGAACCTTCAGTGAAATACCGGCTTGCATTTAAGATATTAGTTATTCAAATCGGACGGTTTTCAAGCAAACGCAAGGTGAACATCCAACATAAAAAAAAAATTATAAGGTTTTTCTATGATTGAATATCAATTGCTCCAGTATTGTTTACGTTTTTTTATATGTTTTAGACTCAAAATAATCAGTCAATTATAGGCTTTAATTTGAGCTATTGATCGTTTGAATCAGTTAAGTTTAAGATACTGTATTACACAATCAAAAATCTCAGATATGATATTTATTTTAACGCTGCAGCGCAGCATGGGTCCTTTAGTATAGATTTTTTAGTTTGATTTGATTTGATTAGTTGATTCCTGACGTAGGACGGGCCCACAGCTAGTTAGAATTTGAAAATGCAAGTATGGTGAAGTCATCAGATTGTTCTCACAGTGACATGCAAGCAAATAAAATGAATTAAGTGAGCAAAGTATTTTGCAAGTACTGTACTTGATGCTTTTGAACAATGCATTATTCTGCTTAAAGTTGAAAACCGTGATCAGAATTCCTAGATGGCCTGTTTATCAGCTGGAAGACCTGTACCCGAATCGGTGGAAGACAATTTACTCAATGTAGATAATCTAGGGAAAGCTGATTGCAAACAGATTAGTTGAGATATGAGCTAAAAGAAATATTTTTCTGGTGTTTTACTGCTGTCCCAGGAATGTGATATTAACCTTGAGAAGCTGATGACATACCCATTAGATCCAGGACCATGGGCATTAGCCACTACTGATGGATGCCCAACAAAAACAGAAAAGGCCAAACTGCTCCATGCTTTGGAGAACAAGGGTATATAGTAGACGAACCTTCCAAGATTGAAGAATGTATGTATGTAATTGACGGTATGGCTTACTTTTAGGTTCTTACTAATATTCCAGAAACCTCTGGTGAACTAGCACAGATTGCCTTCAGCCGTTTTCCGAAATTCAGAAGGATATACTTTATTACGGATACCTATTTAGGTGTATCTATTAAAAACATTGAAAGGGAGAAGGGGATTTGGAGACACGTTTTTAATGAGAGGTCCAAAATCAAGATCCCACGGGATTGGAAAAAAATCCTAGCTAATGGTAAAAATAAGGAACAACGGGTTAACCTGCTAAATAATGAATGGTCTCAGCACAAATATGCATAAATTCAAACAAGCTTCAATACACGTTTAAGGTTCTTTTTGGTGATATTTTGAAATTCACCCCCCACCTACAAACAGGGTTGCTAAGAGTAACTTAAATGTTTGTAAAGGCAACCCATATCAATCAGCACATTATTTTAAAGAAATTTAAAAAGAAACTTACAGTCGCAAATCCGATTTTGATACGAGGAAAACAAAGTTTTATACGTTAATTTTACTGGAACCTTACATTCCAGTAAAATTTACGTAAACAATTTCTCAATAAAATTTATTTAATTTAAATAGAATCTCTTAAAATCTCTTTCCTAGAGGTACTCGTTAAATCTAATGTTATTTAAATAGATTTAATTGAAAATCAATTCAGGCCAATTTGAAATCCGCATTGCCTGCAGGTTTGCTGCAGCGGGGGTATTTTATAAACTTTTTTATTTTCATTTGAAGCCTTTGAATACATACTGAAGAAGTCAATAAAAAAATATTTCACCAGTAATTAACGCAGGCTACCCTTATGTAATTTAAATCAAACAGTTTTTAAATTTAACAGTTTTTCTTTATTTTCCGGAATACGCTGTAATTTAAAAGAGGCAAACAACTGAATTCTTAATCTGGTAGGTAATACCAACAAAAAAAAGTATAAGTCATAAATTCCCACGGGGGGGGGGGGGGAGGGTTTCATATTGGTGGCTCGTGGTCTAGAAATATTAAGTTTTCTGTTTAGTGTTAAGTGTTTTATGTAACTAGACTAATTAGGACTCTGTCTACCATGTAAGCTAACTGATCCCTATCCTTGTAATAATAATCCTAACTAGCCAACTGGCCTTTCCTTAACTTCTAACCTATGAAACAATTTAGTATTTTTTTAGAGTATGGAACCATTCAGACGTGTCTGGCCAACCACTATCCCAGCCTGGCCTGCCCACCTGCTTACTGTACGATGTGTCGGAGGTCGGAGTCTTGTATGAGCCGAGGAGATGTCTCAGATCTGGAGGAAGGCAGGACACCAGGTCCGACAGGTGAGGGTTCCTGTCAAAGTCATGACTGTAATCTGACGATATCCTCACTCCAGAACTGCTCACTACACTGGAGCCTGCAAACATTCAACAGCTTAGCTATCACTGCAAACATTCAAATTAAATTCATAAGGAATTATTTATACATTATTTATTATTTACTTTATGGACGCAACAAAACATCAGCTGGATTGAAAACTAGCATATAATAGGTTACGTACCGTGTTCCGTCTTGTGTCTTAACTAAGTCTATGGATGACTAGTTTCGAATACAAAGACCCATTGCCGATTATCAAATCCTTATTTAAAACATCATTGAATATGGTCAAACATCCGACATAAGTCTTCATCAATGTATACATGCAGGCCGACACATAAAATTTACAAATAAAAAAAAATTACAAATACATTTAATACGATAGGCCGGCCACATTGAATACAGGACAAACCGACGCAGGTTACAAATTATACATAGGCCAATCGGGACGTTCTTTCAATACCAGATTTAAAGAACACCTCCCTAAACCAAAACTGTCACTACAACGATCCAAATTTGCAGAACATCTAGTAAATGCCAATCACAATGTCAATAGTTGCCAAAATAATTTACAAATCTTGCACAAATGCAGTAAACACATGAACGTCTTAGAGAGTCTTGAAATTCATAAAGCTAACAAGAAATCCTCTCAATACGTCTTGAATGAAAAACTAAATTTTGGTTCAAATATTTTATTTGGTAGAATTGAAAACATTGACATCAGAGCTACTACAAGTCTTTATCAGCTGACGTAACCCCTCCCCCAAGGTCAATGTCACCAACTGGACAATGGATAGTTCTGTCGTGTCCGCTGTGTAACCTGCGTCGGTTTGTCCCGTATTCAATGTGGCCAGCCTATCGTATTAAATGTATTTGTAACTCTTTTTTTTAAATTTGTAAACTTTATGTGTCAACTTGCATGTATACATTGATGAAGACTTACGTCGGATGTTTGACCATATTCAATGATTTTTTAAATAAGGATTTGATAATGGGCAATGGGTCTTTGTACTCGAAACTAGTCATCCATAGACTAAGTTAAGACTGAAGACGGAACAAGGTACGTAACCTATTATATATTCGAATATCAGTCTTGGTGGCAAAGATTTTTAAATGAAAACTAGTGGCGATTTGAAAAAGAACTTACAAGAATAGTTAGAAACCAAAATAATTTTGAATTTATTTTTATATTTAACACTTTTAAAACAGTTACATAACTTAGTGTTTTACACTTGTGTGCTTTAACTGGCCAAACCTTCATTTGAATACAGCACTGGTTTAGAGGTGGCTAGTTATGATGAAGAATACGTGGCATATAATACAGAACAATATAAAATATACAACAAGCCAATATAGATACATTAATAGATGTAGTTAACTCAAAAAGTACAAGGATTTTCGGTAAGTTAAGATATGATAGGTTACGTACCTTTTAGTTTCTCTTCAGTCCTTAATATAGTCAAGGGGGGCTAGTTTTGGGTCAGAAATTACCCATTTTCAAACCTGACAGAAGTCCTCAATATAACACATAAATACAGGTCAACACATAAACTTCAAACATTTTTAACATAAAGAACATTTAATGATGGTCAGTGTGTCCCTCGTATAATTGTGGCCGGCTACCATCATTAAATGTTCTTTATGTTAAAAATGTTTGAAGTTTATGTGTCGACGTTTATTTATATGTTATAACGAGGACTTCTTTCGGATTTACGGACCAACCAATTTGATGACATGGGTTTGAAAATGGGTCATTTTTTACCCGAAACTAGTCACCCTTGACTATATTAAGGACTAAAGACAAATTAAATGCTACGAAGCCTATCATTTTTGCCACGAGGACTGATGTACGAATGATATGATAGCCTATCATATCATTCGTACATCAGTCCTCGTGGAAAAAATGTTTAAATTAAAGTATGAAACGTGTTCCAGTCACATCCATACACTCTAGTAGTTTCCCTCACATCATTATCAGCTCCTACTAAAAATCGTTGCATAGGGATG
The DNA here is from genome assembly GCF_028750875.1 of Macrosteles quadrilineatus. Lineage (NCBI taxonomy): Eukaryota > Metazoa > Arthropoda > Insecta > Hemiptera > Cicadellidae > Macrosteles > Macrosteles quadrilineatus. Next base: position 18,784,787 of record NW_026542600.1, read on the forward strand.
GAGACAATCTAGAATTGCAGTGGGGGAAATAAACAACACGACGCTGGAGTCAGATTTAAGGTAGCAAACTTGGCCTTGTTGAAGGTATTAATTTTAGGACAACCCTTGTATATTTCACTAATATAGGATCAAAATTGACAAAGCAAAATACCTTTTATGCCACACTACACAGTTTTCATGAACTTCCCACGCGAAGATTTAGTCCAGAAAACAGCTGTTTACCTCCAGCTTAATCAAATGGGGTTTCATTATGTAGTACTGTACTGTAATGAGTTTTTACCGGACACCAGCTGATTATATTTTGCAATGAGTGGCTATTAAAAAAAGGCATTCATTCGTGTTTAAGGATTGATCGGGATGATGGTTATGGAGGTGTCGTATTCATCATCCATATATTGTTACAATTCCAAATTGTAAAAGAATTCAACTCACCGGCATTTCAAATATTGGGCATAAAAATAACAAATCTTGGAAAAAAGATTTCCATACATAATTTATATTGTACGAATAAGATTATAAACCAGTCTTTTTGGGAACAGGAGGTATTTTCCCTAGATAAAGACTACCGTACCCGTACATATTAATCTGTGGGGATTTTAACACACACCACCAATTTTGGAACTGTCGTAAACCAGATAGAAGAGGAAATGACATTTTTAGACACTATAGCAACTCAAATCTCATTCTAGCAAACAATAACTCCTACACAACCGTGCCAAACCTGTTTAATAGACAGTCAGTAATAGACCTTACCTTTGCAACCCCGGAATTATATGCTAACACAAATTGATGGGAGGTGCTTAAAGATCCTATGGGTAGTAATCACTTCCCAATTAGTTTTAATATTAAACTTAACCATGAGATACAGGCAAATTCAGAAAACAGTTCCCAAAAATCAGTCAGGAGAAATTTCCATAAAGCTGATTGGGCTAAATATAATAAAACAGTAAAAGAGTATTCTAAGGATATTGTCGATGTACCCCCTACAGAACAGTTAGAGAAATTGATTGAAGTTATTAACAAATCTGCAGATGAAACAATACCTAATTGGAAAATTCCAAATGTTAAAAACCAAAAAGGTTTCACACCCAAACCATGGTGGAATGTAGAATGCTCTAGAGTGGTTGCAATACGGCGACTCAGATTTAAAACGTTTAAAATGGACATGAATCCAGTAACCTACAGACAATTTCAAGAGGCACAACAGCATGCTAAAGATGTTATTCAGAAGGCAAAAAAGCCAGGTTGGCATAATCTGTGTAACAAATTTCAGGATAAAAATAACATAAAATACGCCTGGAAAATAATAAAAAAAACTCAAACCCAATCAGAATTCCAATATCTTACCAACTATAAAAGACGACAGAGACCTTGCCCAGGAGTTCATACAAAATATAGTCCCCGATTATGTCCCCAATGCAACAGAAATTACTCGACCTATAATTAACGACACAAATAGCGCACTTGACATCGAGTTTAACATGAAGGAATTAATGGATGTACTCAAATAAAAAAATAAAGATACTGCGCCAGGTTTTGATTTAATTACTTACAGTATGATTAAGAACTTACCAGAAGAAGCTCTTACGATACTTTTAAATATTTATAACGAAATATGTAATGATACAATTAATATTCCAAAAAGGTGGAAAGAGATAAAAATCATCGCTCTGCTGAAGCCAAACAAAGATAAGAATAATGCAAAATCATATCGTCCTATATCTTTAATATCAGTATTTATAAAGGTTACGAATACAATGATTAAAAAAAGACTAGATTGGATTGTAGAAAAACTCCAAATAATCCCTCCTTCTCAGTATGGTTTCAGAAAGAAGAGAGGATGTGCAGATTATTTACTAAACCTAAGTCTTGACATAGAAACTGTCAGTTCTTTAAATCAAACTGTAATTCTCACTGCTCTCGACATTTCTAGTGCTTATGACTGTGTCAACTTACCATACCCATTCAGGAAAATGTACATTTACAACATACCAAAAAAATGTATCACACACTGCCAGAAATGGCTTGTAGACAGGTCACTCCAGATGTCTATGGGTGAACATTCCTTAGAACGAGTTACATGCCGAGGAATTCCACAAGGAAGCATTCTAAGCCCTTTGTTATTTGCCATATACTGTACCTATCTGAAATCAATAGATGTTTAACAGAAGGAGTTTCCTCCCTGCAGTATGCTGATGATGTATCGATATACTCATCAGGCAAAAAAATAAGCCAAAGAGTTGAGAAAATGCAAACTGCTCTGACAAACGTCGGAAATAAGCTAAATGAATTGCACCTCGGAATAAGTGCTGAAAAATGCAAAACCATGGTCATATAAAGAAAGAGAAGGATAGACAGAGAATTTAACTTGGAATTGGAAGGACAGTTACTCCCAACTGAAGAAAAAATCTAACTCCTTGGAGTTACTATAGACAATAAATTGAAGTACCAAGAACACATTACAAATATTGCCAACCGATGTATTAGAGATCTAGATATAATAAGTTACAACCTGCGGAAGAAAAGGAGCAGACCCTCAATTTGCACTGAGCCTATATAAGAGCCTAATAAGACCTAAATTGGACTACTGTTCGATCCTTTTCGGGCATCTGCTAGAAAACAAATTACATAGCCTAGACAGTATTCAAAACCAAGCAATTAGAATGGCATGAGGGACCTTTAAATCATCGCCCATTATTGCCTTTGGAAAATGAAGCTGCAATCGAGCCTATGAAACTAAAACATAAAACCCTTACTGAAAGATTAATTTATAAGACAGCAACATGCTTATACCTAGACATGCTAACAAAAATCAATTCCTTTCGGAAGAACAGAAAGATGCCCATATATATAGAAACTTTAACAACGATCAAGAATTTCAATCCGGGCTTTTTGGAAGCTACAACAGAAAGATTCAAATCAATCGAATGGGAAACTTATCCCCTGATAACCGAATTTAATGCAAACATTAATGACTCTATTGAAATACCACCCTAACAAAAAAAGGAACCAACCCAATAATGCTCCAACAGTTGATTAATCAAAAAATTACTATAACCTATAAAAAAGCAACCCAAATCTTTACAGATGGATCCAAAACAGTTTATGGAACAGGTGCAGCATATGGATACTTCAGCCAAACCTAAAAGAAAAATATAGACTTCCAGAAAACACATTGATATACACAGCTGAACAATATGCATTGTACAAAGCCACAGAGAAAATCAGAGACATCTCAAACGAGTCAATTGTAATATGCAGTGATTCACAGTCAGCCATCAAATCTCTTCTAAGCATTCACAACGGAAGAATAGAAGATAACATTAGCCTAGGAATATTAGGGAACTGCTTAGTCACTAATAAGAAGGTTAATTTCCAATGGGTTCCTAGTAATGTTGGCCTTAAAAACAATGAAATAGCGGACAAACTAGCTAAAGAAGCTGTTAAAATGGGATAGAAAATAATGATATAAATCTACCTCTGTCAATACATCAATACAGGAATACAAAAATGAAACATTACATTCATCGACCAAATCTAGATGGTATAGGAGTATACAAGAAAATAGTCTTGCACACTCATGGCTCAATGGCATTAAGATGACAAGAGCTGATATTATTAACATTATAAGACTTAGAATTGGACATACAACCTTAAATGAAACACTTCATCGATTGAAATTATATTTCTCCCCTCTATGCATGAAATGCACATCAAGATCTGTCGAGACAATATAACATGTAATATTAGAGTGTCCTTATTATGAATATGCTAGAAACAGAGGTTTTAAAAAAATCAATGGAATTGACAGCGACAGCAATGAAGAAAAAATTAGGACAATTCTATCAAAGCTAGACTGCAATGTTTACAAAGAATTATCAAGTTTCCTGGTCACTATCAAAAGGAACATATGAGGGAAAGGAAAATGAAATTTATAGGAGACTATTCAACAACATACACTGAGACACAAAACATATCCCCTGTGGCCGAAGGTTCTTCTTTCTGTGGTCTCACCTCCTTTTCGGGTTAGGTTAGGCCTGACAATCGCCTGGCCGAGAAGATTTTGCACCCTAACCCTTAATCCTGTTAAAACCATCCTTTATATTTATATCCCTCTTTAAATGGAACACTAACTAACTTAAACATACCTAAAAAAGAAACAGTAAAACTACTCTTAACATAAATGTGTCACTACCAACCAATATGTTCTCAGATTAAAAAGGTGGAAAAATAACCAGCCTAGACAACCACAGACAAAATTAATAACAAGATAAGTAAATAATTCATTACCCAAGTAGACTCATGGCTGCTATGCCAAGTCTTGCCTGTTAGGCAAAAGAAAGAAAAAAAACAAAACAAAAAACAAAGACATAACCTCTCTTAGGGGTTATGATTAGTGATTGTTAGTCCTCTAGTCGGTGGGAATGTATGAAGATTTGTACAGGTTTTTTTTAAGCTAGCTTAGAGTAGTATGGCGTAAAATATCGTACGCCACTCATCCAAAATGTGTTTACCGGACTCGTATGGTAATCCCTCACTCGATTTTCTCTCGCACAGGAACAACCACACTCGTCCGGTAATCACCTATTTTCAGGACTAGTAACGTAATATACTATTACAAACAATGTTTTGTATTCTCTAGAACGTATTAGAGAGAGTAAAATTAAAAGGACACACTCCTATTTAGCTATAAAAAAGGCCAATAAAGTTCTATAATCGAAGTATGTTTGGTTTATTTGTTTATTAATTATTTGCAATTCACAAAGTGAGAATATGTCCCCTGATAAACGTCGTCTTTTGCTTTATCACTTTTGACCAGCATTGCTCATTTGTGCAAGGGTTGGTTGGATGTCAAAATGTACTTCTCACTCTCTTCTTATTGATTTACAATCAACTTTGTCCATTTCCTCACTGAGTCTATTAAATTGTTTTCCTTCTTCCACAAATATGCGTTAAATGTGATGACATCACTAAGTAAATTATTTGAACTGCAGATGAATTATGAATATAGTGTTGTAACAATAATACGTCTACTAATCCACTACCAAAGAAAGAAATCCTTTTCTATGACAGTGTTCTACCCCTCAATGTATAGGAGAAGAGTTACACACTATAGACTGTTAGTGTTAATTCTGTTGTGAACTCATTCACTGATGCTACATCCATCAAAGATCTCTCTTAGGACAATGCTCAAAAGGAACAATGTCTCCCTTTTCTACAAATCTTAGTATATCTCTAACATGTCTCACTCCCAAAATTTACTGTTTCTACGATTAATTAAATCAGTCAATTTCCATAAACTTTCTCATTCCGTTCAATTATTTCCCTTTCAGCCCTGCCCTGATGTATTGTATGACATACCTTGGAGTAAACCTAAAGCAGAGCCAGGGCGAGGCACAGATTCGACGCCCATGGACACTTTGCGCAGGTTGGTTTCGGAAGCACTTGGCCTTTGTAGCATAAGACTAGACAGACCCACGGGATAGCCACTGTCTGACGTGTATTGCCGCAGAGGTGAATAAGTCCTGTGATAAAAACAAGAAAGTTCACATACTAATAGATAATTCAATTCCATTTTGGAGGCTATGTAACATTATAGTTAACCTTTGATACACTTGACTTATACTTTTGATCAAATGACTCGCAAAGACATGTTAAATATGATATTGTGTTGTGAATAAGGAGTTGAGAGATATAGGCTATTGGTCCAAGAACATAAAATATAGAATAGAATGAGAACCTATCACAAAAAAATATCAAAATAATACTTAAATTAGTGTTACATGTGTTTTTACAGTAGCTACCATGTTTCAGATAGTATAACATTTTATAGGGGTGTGCGATGCATCGAAAATGCTTCAAATTCAGATTCGATTCGATTTGATGCATCTAATCGCGATTTGATTCAGTGGTGGTCAAAAAACGATTCGATTCATGAGGGAGTCAGTATCCATACGAAAAACGCCTGCAGAAAGTCGAGGCAATACCCGCAATACAGGAGCGCGTTGATGTTGCGTTTCCTTTGCGAAGGCGTTCTTATTTAATTAATTCTTTGCATGTAAATATTGCTTTAATTGTTTTATAATTTTTTGTTTTGACATTGCAAATGATGAGAGGTTTTGTTTTTCGTCCTGATGTAAGCAGTGTAAGACATGACATTGATGTTTTAGACTGATAAATTTGGTATTTTTGTAGGTCTGATTCTATCCTCTCAGTTTATCATTGCAAACCAATTGCAAGTTTCAGTATAAATCTTACAAATGTTTTTATTTGTTTACACCAAAACATATCTTTATTTGTAAAATCAATATTGTAAAATAGGTATTATGCTTAACAATATGATTCAGAAAGTAAAAATTATTAATCGGCAAGTAAAGCAGCTCACTGACATTTCCAGTAATACAGGTTCTTCTAATATATGATTGAATTAAAAATAAATATATTTTCACCTAAAATTCAAATATTAGGTATGAATAGGCCTAATTATACTTCAACAAAAATTTGCATTACACGAATGTGGTACATTTGAATTATTGTTAATCCACTCCATTGACAAGTATGAATAGAAAACTGCCATATTGCCTCGAATCGAGTTGCATCGAATCAAATCGAAAATCTTCTGAATCGAATCGTTGCTTCGAATAGAAATTGTTTGCTGCTTCACACACCCCTAAACTTTTATAATTTAAAAATAATACTCTATGAGATACAATAGTTCAGTCAACATCAGAAAGGATGGTATTTAAGTTTTTATAATAAATTAAATTGACTAATTACACAGAAGCACAATTTGATACAGCGACAATTTACATTTTACCCATACAATGTTTTACAAAAAAATCATATTACTTTCTTCATGGCTATTTAATTATTTTTTTACTAGAAAAAAATGCTTACCTGAAACGTTCAGCTTGTTGTGCTGCCTTTGCATTTTTGTTACGGTCTCTCTTTTTGGTGGTAGGAAGGGGAGCGGCCTCTTGGTCAGTGGGGAGGTTTGGAAGTTTTCTCCTCATTCTCAAAGACTTCTGGGAGTCTGTCTCACTAAGGGTGTCTGAAGAATCTCCACCTTGGTCCCTTGGGCCTCTAGGAGTTCCAACAGGCGTGCTCTGGGGGGTGACTAAAGGTGTTCCTGAAACTCCAAGTGCTGTTACTGAAACCTAATGACTGGCATTCCTATATGTAGAAACGGGCTGAATAGTTGTCTTCACTTTGTTCACCTCGCTACAGCGGCGACAGATATTGTGTATGTATTTAAAGTTTGATGAACGAAAGGTTTAAGTGAGTGTAGAACGAAGTGGATGACAACTAAGAAGGAGCCGAGTGGAGAGGAAGGGGGTTCAGCTTTCAATATCAGATTTCCTGGAGCAAAAAAACATTGCATTTTTAACCCTATGTTGTTTTTGTGACATGTTGTCTACTGTTATATGTTGCATTATTGACTATTACTAAAATAAGATTTTTGTCTACATTTTATTATTTACATACACTTAAATAGATCATGAGCAACATGAGGTATAAAGCACATACAGAGTAATGAAAGTCTCCAAAAGAAAACGTTTGTAAGTTTAAAAAATCTCTCTTAGCTTAAATTTGAAGTAAAACCTCTGACAAGTATATGATGTAGGTATAAGCTACAGTAGTAGGTTAGTACACATATTTGACAGTATTGGAGAGAAGATAAGGAACTGGACACCGACCTCCTGGTATGGAAGAATGGACCAGTCCAGCAGCCATGATACTGCTGGACATGATGGGTTGACTGCTAGCAGTAGACAGCCTGTTCTGGGTGTTGGTGGCTGATAGCAGTCCTCCACTGATCAACTGGTTCCCCAGCAGCACCCCTTGAGTCAGGTATCCTCCAGAACCTACTTGCTGCATACCCAAACTTGACCCTAGCGACGCTCCTCCGAGAACGTTAACATTGAGGTCCTTCTTCTAGAACAAATACTTGTATCATCCAATGCCCAAGTGGTTCAAAATACAGTTTAGTAGCACAAGTTAAAAATGTGTTTAAATTATTTCTCTGGTCAGTAACAGACTTAAAACAACTTGCTAGGTTAATTATACTAATCACTAAATTAGAATAATTTTCTCAAGAAAACTGTAAAAAAATATTTAGGCAAACAGTTTAGAGTACATTTATTCAAGGTTACAATGAATCTACTAAGTACAGACATTTTTTTACAAAGATCATTTTGGTTAAATGTAAATTTATATCTTGTCTTTTGAATTGTTTATCAACCTCCAAATTCAAATGTATGTTCATTTTAGTAAAAAAAAACATTAGTTTTAAAAACAAGAAGAAACTTACAGAACAGTCCATTACAAATTAAATTCCTAAATTAATTGAATAAATATTTGCTGATTAACACAGCTTTAACTCATCAACCACCAATATTCAAACTTAACTGTGTCTGTACCTGTTTTTGTAGTTGCCCTTGTGTAAGAGTAGATTCCAAGGCAAGATTAGAAGAGTTGGGCAGGGATCTTCTGATCTTCTTGAGGTGTTGTGCATGATGTTGTAATTGCATATGTTGCTGGTACATTTGCTGTTGCTGTGGAGTTAGATTTTGTGCAAACATCGGATGATACTCATGTTGCATCTTTTGAAGTCCAAATTGAGCTTGTTGAAGGGAGCCATCTTGTTGGTCTAGCTGATGCTTTTGTCTTTGCTGTTGTAAGATCAACTGATGTTGCTGCTGCACAAGCATGTTCAGATGTTGTTGCTGTTGCTGTTGATGCTGCTGAAGTACTTGCTGGTTTTTATGTTGCTGTTGAAGCTGTTGTTCGGCCTGCAACAGCTGTTGTTGCTGTTGGAATTGCTGTTGTTGCTGTTGTTGTTGGGCCTGCAGTTGTTGTTGTTGGAGTTGTTGTTCTTGCAGAGGAAGATGCTGTTGTGTTCTTAGATATTGTTGTTGCTGAAGAGTTTTATTGTCATATTGTGTTTGCTGCTGATTTGATTGAAAGTCTATTTGGTTTGCATGTGGCAGCTGTGTTGCATTTTGTTGTTGTGATGTTGTTCTGTTAAAGAACGGATCACCTGCTCTTAATGGCTGCTGCTGTTGCTGAGTTTGCCTATCTTTATTGAAATGATAATCTTGTGCATATTGCTGGGAAGACTGTTGACCATGTTCTGAGTCTAATCTCTCTTCTGTTGGTGATGGTCTGGAAGGTGAATTTCCTCCTAGTCCTGTGAAACAGAAATTTGTAAGATAACAACAAAGATTCATAAACTTTGTTTTTTTTAATCAAACCCTTACAATATTATGATTTCTCTCACTGAAGAATAATATTTAGCAAACAATTATGACAAAATCAAATTAGTAACCAAATGTCACCATTTTCGCAAGCTGTCTACTGAGGGATTTGTAAAATGTAAACCCTTACAGTACCATTGTTCTGGCAAATTGCCAACTGCACTTTACAAATTGTTTTCAGTGGTTAATCGTTGAAGCAACAGAACCTGAAAAGCATGACAATGAGTTTGAAAAATTTCAAATTGGATTTTTTTTGTAAGATGTTGGCGACTTCTTTTAACATTATGGAATTTTCACACCCACATGGGATTCAAGGGCCTTTGTCATAGTAATTTATTCTCTGAATAGATAAGCCTACAATTTGTTAAAATCATATATATCCAGTGCTCGATATGCGTCGGAACGGAGTTCCAGTACCTACCTCTCTTTTGGAATGATAAAAATATTGGTATAAATAGGTACTAATCACATTAACAAAAGTTACAGTTCCGGCACCTCATTTTTTACAAATCGAGCAATCTACATCTGTTGTCAAATTGAATAATAAGATTTCATAAATAAGATACACAATGCCATATAAAACATGTAGATACAATCAGCCAGACATAAATTCTATTAAACTATATGGTTCTTTTTGTACAAGGTATGTTTTCAAACATTGTTTAAACTTTTTATTGTCATGGCATTCTTTTACACTGGTTGGAAAACAGTTAAACATCTTTACACCCACTGAAAAGTTATCTTTCAGACAGGGATAGGGAGATTTGTGAAGAAAAAGATATGATCCATGCCTGGTGGGATACCTATGTCTATCTCAAACAGGAAGAAGAGACCCAATTTTATGCTTGATGAAAAGGAATACTTTAAAAACAAAAAGAGAAGAAAGCGTGAGAATATTAAGATTTCAAAAACTCCCCTTCAAGAGTGCATGGGTGGGAGACCAGATAAAATACAAAAATCTCGTTTCTGTTCCATAAATGCTTTGTTTGCATATGTGGAACCTCCTAAAACCTCTGTCAGAATGAAAGAATCCGTTGTAAACATTGATCAGGTACCTATTTTTGATCAAGGAAAGAAAAAAATGTTCTCAAGTCAAAACTCACTTTGCTCAAACGACCACAAATATATGAAATATGTGGTTATTAGCTGAGAATCCTTCACAACGCCTAAAAACTTGACTTCCGAAAGTTCTTTATTGAAGATAGCCTAATCGTAGTTTTGAATGCAGAAGTTTTTTTTTCATATTAGAAATTGGAAATAGTTAGTTTTACTCTGATTCAAAAGAAGATTATTATTAAAAAGCCAGTCATCAAAATTTGTAATTGAAGAAGACACATATTCCTGAACAACCTCAGACGAGCCCTTAAAAAGCATAATGGTTGGTATCATCCGCATACAACACTAAGGAGTTGGGACAAACATAATCACCGACGTTGTATGGAAAGTATCGAGCAAAGTATGTTATTGGGTATGTTGCTTGCCTAGTGGTTAGGGTCTTGAACTTTGGTGCGGGATGGATGGGTTCAATTCCCAACACATCCACAAAACATACACGTTTGGACCACTTCCCTAAAAGAGTTTGTGAACTCTCTTTGATAACTCTGGAAAATGTCTCTAGCGTAGACAACAATAAAAAATAAAAAGCAAAGGATGAGCCAAGACGGTTGAAGAATGAGTTCCATAAGCAAATTTTAAGTTGCCTTGGTTTCATAGTCTGTCTCGCTATCAACTGAGCTACCGAGTTACAATTTTCCTTACAATAGGATACAAACTCTCTTTCTTCTCAGGAAATATGTTCAGTAGAAGGTGATTATGTGGCTCTTAGACTAGTAGTCCTACAAATTAGATACAGTAGAGTCCCACAAACTCGGTACTCGATAACCCGGCAGTCTGGATAACTCGGCCATCACCTGGCTCAAATAATTAGTGATTTTTTTAATGCGAGTTAAACAAGGACTCAAGTCAGCGCAAGTAAAATCATTCACAACTCGTACCAAGGATTGTTGTACTATATCTGATGACTTAATACTGACTTGTAATATAAATATAAATAAAGAAAGGTGGTTAAACGCTTTAAAATTGCATTGTTCTTATTTTTAACCCTAGTTCCCCGATAACCCATCATTTCACAAACTCGGCACCCTTCCAGTCCACATTACGCCGAGTTTACGGAACTCTACTGTAATTATAAAATCTTCATTCATGCTAAAATCTAATAGGCACAGTTCTCTATAAATAGTTTTTTTTTATTGCTATCCTTATTAGAGCACCAAAATTAATAATGACATATAAAATACTAACATATGAGCAGGCTGCACTGCCAATGTACAATTATCAAACCAGAAATATCAATAATATACTTACCAAGTGCTCTGCTGAAGTCAGCTAACATCCCACTAATGGTACCGGCAGCAGGTTTGTTTTGTCCAGCGTTGCCCTGCTGCTGTTGTTGTTGTTGCTGCTGCTGCTGCTGTTGTGTTTGTTGTTGGTTCTTTTGAAAATTTAAGGGGTTTATCTTGCTTCCAAGTTCATCGAAATAATCTCCCTAAAACACCAAAAAGAACATAGTGACAGTTAAGTTTTTATTGATCTTAACTTTTGAATAAAAAACAGATATATCTTAGAAAATTTATAGAAAATTTAGTTTGTCATTCAAATAATTTTAAGTATTTGAATATTTTTATTTTTAACTATTTTCTATAGCAATTGATACACTTGAAGGCTACAGTTAAGAAAACACATAAACAAAATGTTTCTATATTTAAACCTGTTTGGTAGTGAATTTTATCAGCATGTTTATTATTACAGAAAGAATGTGTGTTGATGAGCAGTAACATGAGTTTTCTATTGTATTTCGAAGTGTTTGTTTAGAATATTAAAATTTACTTGATAATAATGAATTTTAAAAAATGGTTTCAAACTGTAATATGTTACAAATAGTGATTTAAAGTTAAATTGTCAATCATTAAATAGCAAACAGCTATTAGTGAGGTATTTGACCCAGAGTCTATAAATTAATGTTTTTGTTTTTCACAAGAAGATTAATTCCCTTTCCAATAATTATACCTCTTCACTCAAAAGAAGAATTTTCCAACTGAAATTGCCATAATCCTTACTTTTTCAAACTTCTTACATTCATTATTTGTTTAAAACTACTGATAGTTCAAGAAAGACAAAATTACACTTGATAAACAATACAGTACATGCAGCTGGCGTACATTTTTAAACTTTTAATAATCTTAGACCACTAAATAAAATATAATTTTGTATTAATTTGTGCCCACATTTTTAGAGCTCCGCGTTATTACTTGGCCCTAATTGAAGACTTCTTAATGCATATTGAAACTAGCGGTAACAATTAATTTTATATTTAAATTATTAATCAGTGAAGAAACGAATTAAATAATTGAGAATAGTTTTGATTACAAGGGATAAGAAGTGAATAATAAACTAATGATAAAAATGAACTAGCAATTTGGACTGGGGACTATGAAGACAATATTTGAGTATATAATTTTGGATGGATCAGGATGAAAAACCTAGATCCTTTAGAAAAGAGAAAAAAAATTATATACAAGTAGATAATAAAAAGAATACAATACAATAAACAGGACATTAGCAAGCCTGATGAATGTAACAACACAACACAACAATCTTAACATAATGATTTCTAATGTGCATTTAAGGAATGAAGTTAGACAAAAGTTGACTAGCCACACAAATACTTTTAAAATTAGAGTTGTGTAATACATCAATAACCATGCTAGTGCCAAGATTTTCATGGCTATTCAACAAATCGCCTTTCATGAAACATGCATGTCACACCCCTAATTTTCCACATAATCTTACACATTTCAACCAATTTGTTAATTTAATTTCATTGTGTTTTAGCAAATATCTCCAGAGGTAGTAATTACAAGGTAATTACCATAGTCTTTAATGTTAAATATGGGGTTGACAACTCTGCACTTTTTGCTTAAGAGTCTCCAAAAGTCCAAACCACTGTTTCTTCAGATTGTGATATTTAAATGTATCTGCTTGTACAACAACTCTTGTAAAAAATCGAATGAATCTCTAGATTTTAATGAAGTGGATCAAACGTTTAAACAAGATATATTTGAATTAATTTGCTAAATGTCCTGATGCAGACATGGTAAGTGGGATTTTAGGGAGGATTTTGCCTTCTATAGCATATAATATAAAATATGAAAAGTTTTTCTACTAATATTGGATGCGAAGATTCTTCTCAACCTCCACCATGTTACCCTAATTGCTATAGGTTACTTGTTTATTAAGATATCTTAGTAAAATTTTGAAAATTTCTTTAACTAACTGTAAGTTTTTAAAATTTACACAACAATATTTTGTGTTAATCTTAGTAGGAAACCAGTATATATTCATTCTTATTCATAAAAAAGAAAAAAAATATGTTGGGTGTCTTATTTATATTTGGGATCTATGAGTAAATTGAATTTTATGATGAACCTTTTTGAATAAACACATCTATAATCAACATATTTGCTTAGTCTACAGGTTGGATGTGACATATATGTTTCTATACTTTTGGATTATACTTAATAATCCTTCAGATAAACCAAACAAATAGCAAGCTCAGCCAATATCAACATTTAAGTCAAATTAAGCGCTTAAGTTTCTTTTAAATCAAAACGTGTCTCAAAATATTTATTTTGTTAATTCTACAAGCTCCTACGTTGAATTTTAAGATCACAAAACCATTTTTATATACCTTTACGTGACACTAAATCTTTTAGTAAATGTGAAAATGCAAGTATGTTTACCAGAGAGTATTAAGGACTTAGGGTAAAATAAGATGACCTCTGTGTATTGGAGTGACTGTTAAAAGTAAGAAGTGGACATTTTCAGTTTATTTGGGAAATTTTGACACTTTTCAATAGGATTGTGTTTTATTAGTAGTTTATTAGCCCACTTGGAGCTAAGCCTACATCTAAAGGTTAATCAAACACTGGAAATCTTCCAGAAAGTCTGTCACTGAAAAGGTTTTGTACTTGTCTACCGCAGTACGTTTTTAATAACCATTAATTTTTAAGATAGGTCTAGCGAAAATAAGATAGGTTAAGCAGTTATATGCACCTCACAAATAAAACCGGTCTTGTGATTCCTTAATGTAAATTAACCTTAAATTAGATTGGTAAATCTTTCATAAATAAAAGACACTAATTAAATTATTGCACAGAAGAAGAATTTAGGACAAGATGATGTAGTTTGCCTCTGACATGACTGAATGAATGAATAAAGCAGGTTTGTTTAACGACAAAAAGTAGTTTGTAACTTTTGCACAATAGTAACTAGTACCAAAAAAGAACATAACACAGAATGTAGCAGCATATTAATAAGACATTTAAAGGGTTTGGAACACTTCCATAAAAAGCTTTTTTCTTCTCTTTGTTTAAAATAACACTGCCTTTAACACAGAGACAAAAAACTGTAAGGGTTGTTAGGACCGCAAGTAGAGAGAAAAAGTTGCACTATGTTCCAGAATAGAAGAAGAAGTTGATTACCATTTAGATGCATGGTGTATTACAAAGATGTTGGATAATGTTATTCACATCTCTTCTCTTTACATGATAATGCTGCTTTTAGTGTAGTATATTCACACAAAAAGCTTATAAAATCATACATATGAGCATTGCATTTCATTGTAAGCTCGTAAATTGGTAAAGACCATATATGAATTAAGTCCATGCAAGAATATATTTCAATCCCATTTCCTACTAACAGTGTAGTTTACCATATTACATTACACTTCATGGGGGTATTTTATTGTAAGCTTATTAATTGGTATAGACAAACCATTGATTAAGTGGGCACAAAAATATCTTTCAATCCCACTTCCTACAAAAGATATTTGTAGTTGACGATATTACATTTCCTACACTTCATGGGGGCAGCTACTAGCCTAAATCTCTTTCAAATACACCAGAAAGTTGTTGTGATAGGTAAATTATTACTGGTGTAGATTCCACCACACTTAACGGCAACATTAATGAGGTGTATCAATGAGGTACATTTGCACTCATACAGGAAATGTGTAAAAGTCCAGGGCTGTAGCTAGGGGAGGATTTTGACATGGGGAATAAGTGTCTATAGCTATCGCTGTGGTACAGAGTGTCAAACTAAGGTCAGGTTCATATGAGTGACACATCTAGCTGTCAAACTGTGACTAGAGTTTGCTGCGGCCTAGCAAAATACCAGTTCACACTAGCGGAAACTCCACCGACTAGATTGCAGGCATAAACAAATTAGTAGCCTATCAATAACAGATTTTTTTGAAAAAACAATGTTTTTTACATCGCTAGAAAGTGACCGATGTTATGGAAAATTATCAATGATTATTTTTCAACAAAATTTGCATTGGAATAATGACACTCAGTTGATAAAAATTCAATTAAACAATGACAAAAGTTTTACTCCTCTTATTATATATCTCATTCAACTGATTTTGTTGTTGTTGTTACTTCTCTTCTAATACAATTTGTTCTATGCAATTTAGAATGTTTGCTAATTTCCTTTTAATAAACAACGCTGTTTTAAAATTAACATCATCTAATGGAAATCAAAAGATTTTTTTATTGAAACCAAAAGATCATTTTTTATTATTTAAACCAAGACGATTTCAGTTACTAAGACCCAGTGTTTTGCAGAAATCTCGTATCTTTGATGCAGCTGGCGTCTGTTCTGCAAATTCATATATTTTCCGGGAACCTATAATTTAATCT
>NW_026542600.1:18800901-18832457 GCF_028750875.1 Macrosteles quadrilineatus
CAGTCCTCCACTGATCAACTGGTTCCCCAGCAGCACCCCTTGAGTCAGGTATCCTCCAGAACCTACTTGCTGCATACCCAAACTTG
Source organism: Macrosteles quadrilineatus (assembly GCF_028750875.1). Lineage (NCBI taxonomy): Eukaryota > Metazoa > Arthropoda > Insecta > Hemiptera > Cicadellidae > Macrosteles > Macrosteles quadrilineatus. The sequence goes on from NW_026542600.1 coordinate 18,800,988, forward strand.
ACCCTAGCGACGCTCCTCCGAGAACGTTAACATTGAGGTCCTTCTTCTAGAACAAATACTTGTATCATCCAATGCCCAAGTGGTTCAAAATACAGTTTAGTAGCACAAGTTAAAAATGTGTTTAAATTATTTCTCTGGTCAGTAACAGACTTAAAACAACTTGCTAGGTTAATTATACTAATCACTAAATTAGAATAATTTTCTCAAGAAAACTGTAAAAAAATATTTAGGCAAACAGTTTAGAGTACATTTATTCAAGGTTACAATGAATCTACTAAGTACAGACATTTTTTTACAAAGATCATTTTGGTTAAATGTAAATTTATATCTTGTCTTTTGAATTGTTTATCAACCTCCAAATTCAAATGTATGTTCATTTTAGTAAAAAAAAAACATTAGTTTTAAAAACAAGAAGAAACTTACAGAACAGTCCATTACAAATTAAATTCCTAAATTAATTGAATAAATATTTGCTGATTAACACAGCTTTAACTCATCAACCACCAATATTCAAACTTAACTGTGTCTGTACCTGTTTTTGTAGTTGCCCTTGTGTAAGAGTAGATTCCAAGGCAAGATTAGAAGAGTTGGGCAGGGATCTTCTGATCTTCTTGAGGTGTTGTGCATGATGTTGTAATTGCATATGTTGCTGGTACATTTGCTGTTGCTGTGGAGTTAGATTTTGTGCAAACATCGGATGATACTCATGTTGCATCTTTTGAAGTCCAAATTGAGCTTGTTGAAGGAGCCATCTTGTTGGTCTAGCTGATGCTTTTGTCTTTGCTGTTGTAAGATCAACTGATGTTGCTGCTGCACAAGCATGTTCAGATGTTGTTGCTGTTGCTGTTGATGCTGCTGAAGTACTTGCTGGTTTTTATGTTGCTGTTGAAGCTGTTGTTCGGCCTGCAACAGCTGTTGTTGCTGTTGGAATTGCTGTTGTTGCTGTTGTTGTTGGGCCTGCAGTTGTTGTTGTTGGAGTTGTTGTTCTTGCAGAGGAAGATGCTGTTGTGTTCTTAGATATTGTTGTTGCTGAAGAGTTTTATTGTCATATTGTGTTTGCTGCTGATTTGATTGAAAGTCTATTTGGTTTGCATGTGGCAGCTGTGTTGCATTTTGTTGTTGTGATGTTGTTCTGTTAAAGAACGGATCACCTGCTCTTAATGGCTGCTGCTGTTGCTGAGTTTGCCTATCTTTATTGAAATGATAATCTTGTGCATATTGCTGGGAAGACTGTTGACCATGTTCTGAGTCTAATCTCTCTTCTGTTGGTGATGGTCTGGAAGGTGAATTTCCTCCTAGTCCTGTGAAACAGAAATTTGTAAGATAACAACAAAGATTCATAAACTTTGTTTTTTTTAATCAAACCCTTACAATATTATGATTTCTCTCACTGAAGAATAATATTTAGCAAACAATTATGACAAAATCAAATTAGTAACCAAATGTCACCATTTTCGCAAGCTGTCTACTGAGGGATTTGTAAAATGTAAACCCTTACAGTACCATTGTTCTGGCAAATTGCCAACTGCACTTTACAAATTGTTTTCAGTGGTTAATCGTTGAAGCAACAGAACCTGAAAAGCATGACAATGAGTTTGAAAAATTTCAAATTGGATTTTTTTTGTAAGATGTTGGCGACTTCTTTTAACATTATGGAATTTTCACACCCACATGGGATTCAAGGGCCTTTGTCATAGTAATTTATTCTCTGAATAGATAAGCCTACAATTTGTTAAAATCATATATATCCAGTGCTCGATATGCGTCGGAACGGAGTTCCAGTACCTACCTCTCTTTTGGAATGATAAAAATATTGGTATAAATAGGTACTAATCACATTAACAAAAGTTACAGTTCCGGCACCTCATTTTTTACAAATCGAGCAATCTACATCTGTTGTCAAATTGAATAATAAGATTTCATAAATAAGATACACAATGCCATATAAAACATGTAGATACAATCAGCCAGACATAAATTCTATTAAACTATATGGTTCTTTTTGTACAAGGTATGTTTTCAAACATTGTTTAAACTTTTTATTGTCATGGCATTCTTTTACACTGGTTGGAAAACAGTTAAACATCTTTACACCCACTGAAAAGTTATCTTTCAGACAGGGATAGGGAGATTTGTGAAGAAAAAGATATGATCCATGCCTGGTGGGATACCTATGTCTATCTCAAACAGGAAGAAGAGACCCAATTTTATGCTTGATGAAAAGGAATACTTTAAAAACAAAAAGAGAAGAAAGCGTGAGAATATTAAGATTTCAAAAACTCCCCTTCAAGAGTGCATGGGTGGGAGACCAGATAAAATACAAAAATCTCGTTTCTGTTCCATAAATGCTTTGTTTGCATATGTGGAACCTCCTAAAACCTCTGTCAGAATGAAAGAATCCGTTGTAAACATTGATCAGGTACCTATTTTTGATCAAGGAAAGAAAAAAATGTTCTCAAGTCAAAACTCACTTTGCTCAAACGACCACAAATATATGAAATATGTGGTTATTAGCTGAGAATCCTTCACAACGCCTAAAAACTTGACTTCCGAAAGTTCTTTATTGAAGATAGCCTAATCGTAGTTTTGAATGCAGAAGTTTTTTTTTCATATTAGAAATTGGAAATAGTTAGTTTTACTCTGATTCAAAAGAAGATTATTATTAAAAAGCCAGTCATCAAAATTTGTAATTGAAGAAGACACATATTCCTGAACAACCTCAGACGAGCCCTTAAAAAGCATAATGGTTGGTATCATCCGCATACAACACTAAGGAGTTGGGACAAACATAATCACCGACGTTGTATGGAAAGTATCGAGCAAAGTATGTTATTGGGTATGTTGCTTGCCTAGTGGTTAGGGTCTTGAACTTTGGTGCGGGATGGATGGGTTCAATTCCCAACACATCCACAAAACATACACGTTTGGACCACTTCCCTAAAAGAGTTTGTGAACTCTCTTTGATAACTCTGGAAAATGTCTCTAGCGTAGACAACAATAAAAAATAAAAAGCAAAGGATGAGCCAAGACGGTTGAAGAATGAGTTCCATAAGCAAATTTTAAGTTGCCTTGGTTTCATAGTCTGTCTCGCTATCAACTGAGCTACCGAGTTACAATTTTCCTTACAATAGGATACAAACTCTCTTTCTTCTCAGGAAATATGTTCAGTAGAAGGTGATTATGTGGCTCTTAGACTAGTAGTCCTACAAATTAGATACAGTAGAGTCCCACAAACTCGGTACTCGATAACCCGGCAGTCTGGATAACTCGGCCATCACCTGGCTCAAATAATTAGTGATTTTTTTAATGCGAGTTAAACAAGGACTCAAGTCAGCGCAAGTAAAATCATTCACAACTCGTACCAAGGATTGTTGTACTATATCTGATGACTTAATACTGACTTGTAATATAAATATAAATAAAGAAAGGTGGTTAAACGCTTTAAAATTGCATTGTTCTTATTTTTAACCCTAGTTCCCCGATAACCCATCATTTCACAAACTCGGCACCCTTCCAGTCCACATTACGCCGAGTTTACGGAACTCTACTGTAATTATAAAATCTTCATTCATGCTAAAATCTAATAGGCACAGTTCTCTATAAATAGTTTTTTTTTATTGCTATCCTTATTAGAGCACCAAAATTAATAATGACATATAAAATACTAACATATGAGCAGGCTGCACTGCCAATGTACAATTATCAAACCAGAAATATCAATAATATACTTACCAAGTGCTCTGCTGAAGTCAGCTAACATCCCACTAATGGTACCGGCAGCAGGTTTGTTTTGTCCAGCGTTGCCCTGCTGCTGTTGTTGTTGTTGCTGCTGCTGCTGCTGTTGTGTTTGTTGTTGGTTCTTTTGAAAATTTAAGGGGTTTATCTTGCTTCCAAGTTCATCGAAATAATCTCCCTAAAACACCAAAAAGAACATAGTGACAGTTAAGTTTTTATTGATCTTAACTTTTGAATAAAAAACAGATATATCTTAGAAAATTTATAGAAAATTTAGTTTGTCATTCAAATAATTTTAAGTATTTGAATATTTTTATTTTTAACTATTTTCTATAGCAATTGATACACTTGAAGGCTACAGTTAAGAAAACACATAAACAAAATGTTTCTATATTTAAACCTGTTTGGTAGTGAATTTTATCAGCATGTTTATTATTACAGAAAGAATGTGTGTTGATGAGCAGTAACATGAGTTTTCTATTGTATTTCGAAGTGTTTGTTTAGAATATTAAAATTTACTTGATAATAATGAATTTTAAAAAATGGTTTCAAACTGTAATATGTTACAAATAGTGATTTAAAGTTAAATTGTCAATCATTAAATAGCAAACAGCTATTAGTGAGGTATTTGACCCAGAGTCTATAAATTAATGTTTTTGTTTTTCACAAGAAGATTAATTCCCTTTCCAATAATTATACCTCTTCACTCAAAAGAAGAATTTTCCAACTGAAATTGCCATAATCCTTACTTTTTCAAACTTCTTACATTCATTATTTGTTTAAAACTACTGAAGTTCAAGAAAGACAAAATTACACTTGATAAACAATACAGTACATGCAGCTGGCGTACATTTTTAAACTTTTAATAATCTTAGACCACTAAATAAAATATAATTTTGTATTAATTTGTGCCCACATTTTTAGAGCTCCGCGTTATTACTTGGCCCTAATTGAAGACTTCTTAATGCATATTGAAACTAGCGGTAACAATTAATTTTATATTTAAATTATTAATCAGTGAAGAAACGAATTAAATAATTGAGAATAGTTTTGAATTACAAGGGATAAGAAGTGAATAATAAACTAATGATAAAAATGAACTAGCAATTTGGACTGGGGACTATGAAGACAATATTTGAGTATATAATTTTGGATGGATCAGGATGAAAAACCTAGATCCTTTAGAAAAGAGAAAAAAAATTATATACAAGTAGATAATAAAAAGAATACAATACAATAAACAGGACATTAGCAAGCCTGATGAATGTAACAACACAACACAACAATCTTAACATAATGATTTCTAATGTGCATTTAAGGAATGAAGTTAGACAAAAGTTGACTAGCCACACAAATACTTTTAAAATTAGAGTTGTGTAATACATCAATAACCATGCTAGTGCCAAGATTTTCATGGCTATTCAACAAATCGCCTTTCATGAAACATGCATGTCACACCCCTAATTTTCCACATAATCTTACACATTTCAACCAATTTGTTAATTTAATTTCATTGTGTTTTAGCAAATATCTCCAGAGGTAGTAATTACAAGGTAATTACCATAGTCTTTAATGTTAAATATGGGGTTGACAACTCTGCACTTTTTGCTTAAGAGTCTCCAAAAGTCCAAACCACTGTTTCTTCAGATTGTGATATTTAAATGTATCTGCTTGTACAACAACTCTTGTAAAAAATCGAATGAATCTCTAGATTTTAATGAAGTGGATCAAACGTTTAAACAAGATATATTTGAATTAATTTGCTAAATGTCCTGATGCAGACATGGTAAGTGGGATTTTAGGGAGGATTTTGCCTTCTATAGCATATAATATAAAATATGAAAAGTTTTTCTACTAATATTGGATGCGAAGATTCTTCTCAACCTCCACCATGTTACCCTAATTGCTATAGGTTACTTGTTTATTAAGATATCTTAGTAAAATTTTGAAAATTTCTTTAACTAACTGTAAGTTTTTAAAATTTACACAACAATATTTTGTGTTAATCTTAGTAGGAAACCAGTATATATTCATTCTTATTCATAAAAAAGAAAAAAAATATGTTGGGTGTCTTATTTATATTTGGGATCTATGAGTAAATTGAATTTTATGATGAACCTTTTTGAATAAACACATCTATAATCAACATATTTGCTTAGTCTACAGGTTGGATGTGACATATATGTTTCTATACTTTTGGATTATACTTAATAATCCTTCAGATAAACCAAACAAATAGCAAGCTCAGCCAATATCAACATTTAAGTCAAATTAAGCGCTTAAGTTTCTTTTAAATCAAAACGTGTCTCAAAATATTTATTTTGTTAATTCTACAAGCTCCTACGTTGAATTTTAAGATCACAAAACCATTTTTATATACCTTTACGTGACACTAAATCTTTTAGTAAATGTGAAAATGCAAGTATGTTTACCAGAGAGTATTAAGGACTTAGGGTAAAATAAGATGACCTCTGTGTATTGGAGTGACTGTTAAAAGTAAGAAGTGGACATTTTCAGTTTATTTGGGAAATTTTGACACTTTTCAATAGGATTGTGTTTTATTAGTAGTTTATTAGCCCACTTGGAGCTAAGCCTACATCTAAAGGTTAATCAAACACTGGAAATCTTCCAGAAAGTCTGTCACTGAAAAGGTTTTGTACTTGTCTACCGCAGTACGTTTTTAATAACCATTAATTTTTAAGATAGGTCTAGCGAAAATAAGATAGGTTAAGCAGTTATATGCACCTCACAAATAAAACCGGTCTTGTGATTCCTTAATGTAAATTAACCTTAAATTAGATTGGTAAATCTTTCATAAATAAAAGACACTAATTAAATTATTGCACAGAAGAAGAATTTAGGACAAGATGATGTAGTTTGCCTCTGACATGACTGAATGAATGAATAAAGCAGGTTTGTTTAACGACAAAAAGTAGTTTGTAACTTTTGCACAATAGTAACTAGTACCAAAAAAGAACATAACACAGAATGTAGCAGCATATTAATAAGACATTTAAAGGGTTTGGAACACTTCCATAAAAAGCTTTTTTCTTCTCTTTGTTTAAAATAACACTGCCTTTAACACAGAGACAAAAAACTGTAAGGGTTGTTAGGACCGCAAGTAGAGAGAAAAAGTTGCACTATGTTCCAGAATAGAAGAAGAAGTTGATTACCATTTAGATGCATGGTGTATTACAAAGATGTTGGATAATGTTATTCACATCTCTTCTCTTTACATGATAATGCTGCTTTTAGTGTAGTATATTCACACAAAAAGCTTATAAAATCATACATATGAGCATTGCATTTCATTGTAAGCTCGTAAATTGGTAAAGACCATATATGAATTAAGTCCATGCAAGAATATATTTCAATCCCATTTCCTACTAACAGTGTAGTTTACCATATTACATTACACTTCATGGGGGTATTTTATTGTAAGCTTATTAATTGGTATAGACAAACCATTGATTAAGTGGGCACAAAAATATCTTTCAATCCCACTTCCTACAAAAGATATTTGTAGTTGACGATATTACATTTCCTACACTTCATGGGGGCAGCTACTAGCCTAAATCTCTTTCAAATACACCAGAAAGTTGTTGTGATAGGTAAATTATTACTGGTGTAGATTCCACCACACTTAACGGCAACATTAATGAGGTGTATCAATGAGGTACATTTGCACTCATACAGGAAATGTGTAAAAGTCCAGGGCTGTAGCTAGGGGAGGATTTTGACATGGGGAATAAGTGTCTATAGCTATCGCTGTGGTACAGAGTGTCAAACTAAGGTCAGGTTCATATGAGTGACACATCTAGCTGTCAAACTGTGACTAGAGTTTGCTGCGGCCTAGCAAAATACCAGTTCACACTAGCGGAAACTCCACCGACTAGATTGCAGGCATAAACAAATTAGTAGCCTATCAATAACAGATTTTTTTGAAAAAACAATGTTTTTTACATCGCTAGAAAGTGACCGATGTTATGGAAAATTATCAATGATTATTTTTCAACAAAATTTGCATTGGAATAATGACACTCAGTTGATAAAAATTCAATTAAACAATGACAAAAGTTTTACTCCTCTTATTATATATCTCATTCAACTGATTTTGTTGTTGTTGTTACTTCTCTTCTAATACAATTTGTTCTATGCAATTTAGAATGTTTGCTAATTTCCTTTTAATAAACAACGCTGTTTTAAAATTAACATCATCTAATGGAAATCAAAAGATTTTTTTATTGAAACCAAAAGATCATTTTTTATTATTTAAACCAAGACGATTTCAGTTACTAAGACCCAGTGTTTTGCAGAAATCTCGTATCTTTGATGCAGCTGGCGTCTGTTCTGCAAATTCATATATTTTCCGGGAACCTATAATTTAATCTTTGCGTAAACAATCGATTATCGCTAGTCTGTTTTCAACCATGGATGCATTTAGAGGGAGACATGGGATTGTAGCGTATTGTAGTGTATTGTAGACAAAAACTAAATAAGCTTTGCACTTCAAAATTAATACTAATTAAAATAAAATAAGTATCAATAAAACGTGCATGCGGTTCTAAGCTTAAAGTTAGATGGAAAGATTTTGGATTAATAAAGAGTGTGACTCCTCAACAAATCTCAGACAGTCTAATATTTCTTGACAATAAAGTGACTCAAAAATTAAATATTGTCAGTGTTGTCCTAAAATCCAAACACAGCTGGTTTGATATTGAAAAAGATTTATTCCAAATCCAGAAATTCTTTCATCAGGGTATCAACTAATGATGCTTTCTAACAATAGGACAACTTGAGATATAAAATATTGGAATATGGTCAGTTCCTTAACATAATTTAAAATGCCACAAGCACAAATACCAAAAACCTTAAGATACAAGAAAGTAAACATTATTATTGCATGTTATAGAACAATATCTTAGTATTCCAGAAATGGTTACTTAACATCCCTGAATTCAGTTAGACAAATTTTGAAGGAAAAGGGTATAACGAAATCCATATTCAAATAGTTCTATTAAAGAAGATGTCAATCCAGTCAATTAATTAAAATTAATTGCAATACCTCAGGGCATAACAATTTAGCACATAAGTACTGATACAGTAAACGTACCAGATTTTAATAATTACGTCTGGTTTTGGTTTTCGATCACAGTCCATTTTATATAGCCTTAGAGGGTAGGATGTCAAAATCAATTGTTCCCCAAGTACTAATCAACCTAGCTACATCCCTGATCAATTTAATTCTATTTTGTGGACACCCTGTATGTCAACTAGCCTCTAAGAAAGGAGATTACCTGGTGTTGGTGATCATCGCGTTCTAGGGACGGAGAAACGTCCAGGATGGGGGACAGGATGGAGCCTGGAGCCTCGAAGCGAACCCCTCGAAACTTCCTACGCTAGGAGACATGTACCCACCAGCTATACCTACTTGCTTTGCTCTCTAGCTACGTTTATTGGACGTTTTAAATCATCAGTGAGAATTTGGGGGGAAATGCAGAAAATGTATCAGTTATTCTAAGAGATGTTTTACATTTGGAATATTGACTTTAGTGAAAAGGTTATTGGCAATGTAGAGTTTTATGCTTCATCCACCACAATGTTTGGCATTTAATAATGAAAGTTTTTTTTTTTTTGAAAATTGACAGTTATATGGTATTGAGAGAGACAGGAGTTTGATTTCTCGAGTTGTTCTGTAAACATTCACTTATGTCCAACTTACTAGTAGTTAAGTTTATGGTAATTTAGTAATGTGGCAGATAGTGAAAGGAGCAATGTCTTTGGCTTCCCAGTGTTACCATTAATATTAATAACTACTGTTGATCCTTCAACTGTACAGCTTGTACCCACCTTAATTGTCTTAATGTATTCCACACACAGGCCTCTACGACCAATGTGGACGAGTCAAGCTAACAGTTCAAAAGAGGTAGGTAGCAAACCTCTTTTTAATTGAAAAATATTCTCTATAATAGTCATTTGTTGTGAAAAACTATATAAAAATCTACAAACTAGCAATAATGTTCAATAGAAATAAGTGAGTACTAGCTTTCTTTTGGTTTTAATATTCTTTAAACCTATGATAGTATTCAGAATCTACAATTTGACGCGCTTTTACCCAAATGCAAATGATTACCTAAGAATGAAGTAACAAAATAAATTTATAAATAAGTACTGTAACAGGACTAGATTAATTTTCTTTACTCTGAAAATTAAATTAATTTTGAATGCATTGTTGTTAACCTGGATAATTTTAAGAGGACGTTCATGATACATTTTAGGCAACAGACCCACTGAAAAGGATGTCATATTTGATTGAAAGAAATGATTATGTGTTCTCAAAAAATACTAAGTTTTACTGAAGAAAATTGGTGTGCATTTAAATACTTTCATTATTAACTGTGCAAAAATGTTGGGTGCACATTTGCAAAGACGACCAATGTGAAATTTGTAAAATGACAAAACACAAAATTCACCTCTAAAGTGACTATTTATCAGTTCAATGTGTTTGGTACATATACTATCATATTTCAGTTACATCCTATATATTATTAGAGTTGAAACATTAAATTCTTAAACACTATTAAACAAGTTTTCATGGTTATTGCAGGCTCTCGGTATGCATGTGTGCGCTATGGGCCTGAGAAATGATTGCGCCTTCTGTATCTACCTTGAGTTGTGCCTCCCACAAATCTAAAACCTCTTCCGTCCCAGGGCCCGAAAAAGTGCCTCTGGGTTATTGATAAGGTTATAGCGTACTTCGTAGAATCAAATTCTGTCTTTGAGTTGAGACCTATTGTCAGTTCTTTAAAGGATAATCTAAAGAGATTATTTAAAAAATGTAATGAATAAGAACGGCTGTTGGATAAGACAATGAGAAAGTCTTTTCTCGACTAAAAAAGTGGAACTGCTAAAAGATTTTAATATAGGCAATTTATTTTTTAGGGTTAAGGGAGAAGCTACAGCCAAAACTACTTTGTACGTTCAGAGTACAGTGAGGGGCAGCGAAAGGTCCCGTCTCGATGTACCCTACAGGGTACAGTCATACCACAAGAAAAAGGAAACACAATTAGATGGGAGTCAATCATCTACGGGGAAGGTCCCATAATACTGATGGTCAGATAACCGAAGACCGGATGATCGAGAATCTACTATATAAAGCTTAGCTGAAGAAAAAAAAAAATATCTTTATTACTTGGAGTTACAAGAACAATTTTGGTACAGTGGACATTTAATTTCTCAAGCTATAGTATATATTCACATTGGTTTAATTCAAAATATAACTTTTGAAAGCTAAATAAAGGGGACTCTTATACATATATGCAAGGTTTATATTAATGGAGTTTTTTGTAAATATTTCATGAAAACTATTTAATGACTTAAGAAGAACTTAGCCTGAGCCTGGGATTGTTAGAAATCAATTTATAAAATGATCACTATATTTGATGATGTTTTAAATGATTGTTCAATGTACATTTTCATTTTTTTATGTATTTGGCCATAATATTGGATTAATTTTTTATCCTTAAGTCACAATTCAGTACTAGGTTTATGTTTTGGAGGATGTTGTAATTATCTTAGATAATTAACAGAAAATCATAATTTTTCCACTTTTCCATTCAAAATCTAATCCCTCAACTCAATAGCAATCAAAACAACACAAATATAAATAACAAATTGATTTTGTTGATATCAAATCAAGTATATTGTATTAAGTATAGTGTATATTGGTAAAATTAATTGTTTTATGGGAATCCAACGTGGAAACATATTTTATCAAAGTACAGCAAGACTTGTTGTCTTATTTGCATTATCTTAGGTTGAAACCCTTGATGATACTAACAAATGACTTTCATTCACACCCTTTGCTTTGCTAGTCCATTCACTCCCTACCTTTGTCTCCCGCCTTCAAGTCGCCCATTTAATTTTTCCCATGTTGAAATGTGCTCCACTGCTAAAATGTACTAGTCAGTGCTGTGATAATTTGTTTATTGCAATTTTCTTTTGGATTAAGAATTAAAAAAATGTATTTTAAATGAGAAATGACAAAAGTAATCAAAAATTAATTCTCTATTCAAGATAGAGTTGTAATATAAAAACATTTTAATATTCAAAAGCCATTATTGGAGGACATAATTTGATTACTCACTACTGCAATTAGTAATTATTCTTGTTATTGTGCTGCTTTACGAATTTTCAATATATTTAATTTGTTTAGTTGTCTTTTATACAGTTAATTGATATAAATACCAAACAAATATGGGTATATGGATAAACAACTTAAGTAACTTAAATTCAGGAGTATTTTTACTAATAACTATATTTTTTCTATACAAATTATCATCTTGCAAATCATTTCAGTATTTGAATAGACTAGTAGTAAATGTGTGAGTAGAGAAATAAAATTTTACACCTACTACACTAATTTTTTGAAGAGAAAAATTCTTTGAAATATTACACACAAAAAAAGTGTATATATTATAACGACAATGAAAATTTAATTTAGGCTAATGGTGTCATTATAAAAATTCACATTTTTGTGATTACACGTTAAAATATTAGATTTGTTCTTCACTAGTGATGAAAAACGTCCACGTAAACGGCACAATATTTATAATACATACTTAAAATATAAAATTAAAGTTTATGTAACCCTGTTCATATAGTTTCAAAAGTGTTTGTAATATAAATATAGAATTAGATAGAAAGCCTATGTTTCCTTTTGTTATTTCATAAGTTTGAAAAGTTAAATTTATTTTAATCCAAAAAACAATTGTTGTATTATTATTTTGAAATAAAACATTTTAATAACTAATACTTAAATGTCAATTCTTTTAAAGTTATTTAACAAGATGTTAACTGCTTTGAACTATCAAGGATGTCCGAAAGAAGAAGCAAATGTAATAAAAAGTTACAGATAATATTGAGCGAATCATTTGAAAGGATAGTCATTCAAATGGGTTTAGTGAATACATTTTTGAAATTAAATTTTCCAAGTAAGTAAGAAAACTTGTTAAACCCGTGAAGAAACTTTTTTAAAGTTTTAATGAGTTTTATTTGAGTTACATATTTACAACTGGATATTATTTTCAGTTTACTTGTATTTTTTACTTTCTTTTTGTCAAATTGAATTTATTTCTATAGGTATTCCAAGAAGCAGAGTTAAAGCAATACTAAACATTTATTGTTCTGTAAAAGTAAAGCAAAGAAGTTCCATATACTAAAAAGCATTTTCTAAGATAAAATGGACACAAAAACCTGAGGCGAGATTTGATAGCAATTATTTGAAAGCTAAGCACAAATACTTGGATTTGGTTGCCATAAAGACTTTTTTGTGGAATAAAGCTTCATAGTATAAAATACTCCGTACAGTAGACTCCCTCTTATTTGGACACCTTTTAACCAGACATCGGTTTAACCAGACTACATTTGGCGGAAATGACATCTCTTTAACTGGACAATTTGTATCAGCACATCAGTTTAACCATACTAGATCGGCAGGAAGTGGGCGGTACTGAAACAACTGTTCTCGTGGGAAAGATTTGAGACCAGTGATCACGTGTCTAAATACAATGCTCTCCTATATATAAGTCAAATACTGTATACAGTATGCATTTAAACAGTCAGTTTAACGAGTTTTTGGGGACGTCGGTTTAGCCGAAAAAACCATTATCCGGACTGGCCTCGGTCCCGAGGTGTCCAGATTAGATGGAGTCACTGTACGTTCAAAAAACTTTAACCAAAAATTAGACAATCATTTTATCATCATTTAGAAGAGATAACCATTTTCAATGTTCATTATAGTGTTTGTAACTGTTTTTACAGTCTTACGAATTTCTATAATAATATTTTTGTTATCAGTATTAGATCAAAAAGTGTTTAAGAATACTTTGAGTTGTTGAATCCACAAACCAATATACTCATTGTTAAAGAAAGCAAAATTAAGATTTTATTTAGATTAAAGAATTTATCAAAACCCAATCAGGTTTGATAAAATACTGCCTTAACAGTGTAATAATTTCAAAGGATCAATATTATAATTAATATTTACTAAAAGATGGATGCATTAATTATATGTAAACATTAAAATAATACAATTTAAAACTAGCAAATTATTTAAAAGACCGACACAACTTTTTATATTGATCTTTCGGACATCCTGAGTGTGTTTACTGTTACTGGTCACTCGTAAAAAAAGGATTGAATTTTTTGCAATGTAATCAAATGTAATGTTTGTTCTAAATTCAATAGTTCTAATTTTGGTATAATTATTGTAATTTTCATTTATATATTGAGCTATCTATTTCCACGTTTTTGAAATTTGTTTTAGATTACAAACAAAGAAACTATCACATATCGGCTATTTTACAAAATGAAGTTTCATATTATTAGCAAGAAATTTAACTATATTATTAGACTTGTTATTAAGGCAAATTTCTAAGTGAGGTAGGCTATGTATTAGCAAAGACTGCAGTACAAACTGCAAAATTAACAGGGAATGTAATAAAAACTAAGATATTAAAAGATATGATGTTTTACTTTGTTAATGTAAAGATTGTTAAGTTATTGTATTATAAGTTGTTGTTATTTAAAAAATATTAACTAGCTATTTATATTTAATATTTAATATTAACAAATTATATTTAGTTTCAGTTTGGTAAAGTAAGTTTAAACACCTCTAACATACAAGTGTCTTGATTAGTTTATAATTTAATTTATTACCTTTAGTTCAGTTATAAATTCACCAGTAAATGAACCCTTTTATACCAACCCATTTTTTATAAAAAAAAGGCGAAATTAGAATTAGCTCTATTGAAATATTTGTATTATTTACTTTGTTATCGGTAATATACATCTCGTAGAGAATACCGTTGTAAGGATTATTTCGTGTTGTATTAGTTTGTTTTATCAGCACAAAATGTCCATAAAAAATTAACTTACGTTGCTGGCAAGTGGATAGAAGGTGAAGAATTTTCAAAAAACACAAATTTTTTACTATGGATGGTTGTTACTATAAAGAACTCAAAATTTTCAACTTTTGTACAAAGCTACATGAAAAAGAGTTATTACTCTTAATTCAAATTTTAATTTTGGTTTCCTTATTTTGGGGTTTGAAGCACAATTGAGATTTTCAGTTTTGTTATTAGTTGGCTAACGGTTTTTTAAAACTGAAATCTGTTCACACACTTATTTGTAGATTTTAATACACTGTGATAGCGTTTTCTCATTTCCTAGTTAACAATTTTCTTAACAATTTAGATTTGGGCCAAAGACTACCTAATTTTAACAGATTGGGTTATATTTTGACTCCCACAAATGTTTTATTATTCATAATTATACAGGTTTACTGATGTATAAACGTACTGTGGCGTTAGTTTTGTCCAATGTGATGCATTAAAAATTATATTGGAATGTATCTATACCGGGTGTTTCAAAATGAATGACTCGGTTTTAACGCTTTATAACTTTTATTATACTATTAAACTTACCGCTATAAAATACACATCAAACAAAAATGCAACTCAAAGAGTTTTTGCCTTCCAAAGACACATTATTTAACAAAATCGATCCAGCAGAAATGTAGATTGGATAGTACAAAGTTAAAAAGTAATTTCCAACTTTTTTACCACTAGAAATTTGGAGGTTACTTGACGTTTTTGCAAACAACTTTTAAATGGTGAGGAAATCGACCAAAGTGGAAGATAATAATCCAAAAGAGAATAAAATTTCCTACAATCTACT
Organism: Macrosteles quadrilineatus; assembly: GCF_028750875.1. Lineage (NCBI taxonomy): Eukaryota > Metazoa > Arthropoda > Insecta > Hemiptera > Cicadellidae > Macrosteles > Macrosteles quadrilineatus. Next base: position 18,816,462 of record NW_026542600.1, read on the forward strand.
ATTATGCATTTCTTGAAAATACTCAAGAAAAATACCAAAAATTGCCTCAAAATGAAAAAAAATTGAAAATCCCGTCTTCAATGTAGACAATAGACATAGCAAACATTAAATTTCACACTTTTTTATTTTAAGGCAAATTTAGGCTACATTTATTGAGTATTTTCAAGAAATGCACAATAGTAGATTGTAGGAAATTTTATTCTCTTTCGAAATATTACCACTTTGGTCGATTTCCTCACCATTTAAAAGTTATGGTAAAAAAGTTGGAGATTACTTTTTAACTTTGTACAATTAAATCTACAGTTCTGCTGGATCGATTTTGTTAAATAATGTGTCTTTGGAAGGCAAAAACTCTTTGAGTTGCATTTTCGTTTGATGTGTATTTTATAGCGGTAAGTTTAATAGTATACAAGTTATAAAGCGTTAAAACTAGGTCATTCATTTTGAAACACCCGGTACTTTCCACAAACCAATTGAATACATTTTAATAGAAAGTAATCAAATCTACAATTATTTATCCCACAAGACTTTGTTTCTGATAGTCTGGCATTGTTGTAGGGGTGAGCCGTTAGGTATGATTGGTGGTAGTGGTTTGTGGTTTGGTGGATCCATGGTTTGAACTCCTACTCGGTTGTTAGTTTTGGAATGCAACCAATGCAACTCATCCGTCTAGGGGCAGGTATGTGAGAGAGGTTCCCATACTCCGTGTGACCAGGACAAGTTTATATATTTTAAAATTTCATTTTGGTGGGAAGTTTTTCTTTGGTGTTTGAGAATTAATTTATCAATAATATTGCTCTGATAATCGTTAGCGACAGCAATGTGTTTAAGAATGTTTATTTCATCGTTGTAGTCAGATGGACTCATTGGCACTGAAAGGAATCTGTGTACAAAGCTATTGTAGGCGGCTATTTTTTGTGAATGGGGATGATGAGAGTCTGCGTGGATGGTTTGGTTAAAGACCAATGCGACCTACAAAAGCTGACTGATAGCAAGACAAAAGGAGTGACATCATCGCACCGACCGACCACGTTGACCGGTAGTCTATACTTTGCATCCATCCGGTCGTGTCACATCATTCCTTACTACAGTACAGTTACCGTTTTGTTAGTTTTAATCGTGTTAAATGTGCCATTTTTACGTTTTAATGTCCGTGTTCCTGTTTGTGTTTTTATGTACTTTGTGTGTAATGACGACCTTCATATGAAGTGACCACCCTTTTGACATCCTTGACGCCTAAAGATGACTTTGAAGAAAGTCGAAACTAGTTGCGACATTAGCAACAATTAGGATTACTACGAAGCAGGTATTTGCACTAATTTTTTAACGTAATCCGGAGGCTAACTTCTAAAATTCCCTTATTTGGGTTCATATATTGAAGACAATTCAAACTTTTTACTATAACAATTTAGTTTATGGCCTGTTATTTCCAGGGGTCAATGTTATAGGATTCTTAATAGAGTATAAAATGGGATAGACAATTTTACTAAGCAATTTAATTTGGTAGGAACCATTCTAACCCCTACCTAACAGGCAAGTTTAATTTTATATTCCCTCTCTTTCCTTCTTTAAGTAGTCATTTTACATTTAATTTGTTAACATTCGATCCCTATTTATCAGTTGTCTATGAAAACTTATGCAATAGTGAGCTTATCTCAATGTGTTTCAATTGTGTATCTTGGTTGTTGTTAATGGTTTAACATTATCACTTGATTCATTTCTTTTCCCAAATTATACAACCATAAAGGTAGAGTCACACCCATCAGTCGAGTCACAGTTCAGTCTCAGTTGCATCCACTATCCCACAGTCATACAAACAGGGAAAATACATAAAATAATACATTTTTTGACTGTGACATGACTGAAAATTGACGCACCGAAACTGATGTGTGTGAATAGACCTTAACTCCTACAGGATTGGCAAAAAAATATATATTACAGCAATCCAGAATTTAAAGTAAATAAATGTAAAATGTATACCTTTATTCTGATTAGTATACATTGTATTTGAGCTCCATACCAATTTGTAAATAGTAAATAGTATGCTACCTCATACAAACTGTGACATAAGTATGGACCATCTTAATCGATAAAAAATTCCGGCCGTAATCAGTCGAAAGTGAGTTGTTATGGACGGGACGACATTTGGCGACAATTTTTAAGTACCTTATGAAAAAAAAACCAATGTTTTCATGCAGAAGATGTGTTTTTGGGAATGGTGGAGATTTTCAAGCTGTTTTAAATGGTAATGAGAATTGAATTTTAATACAGATTTAAAAAAATGAACATAATTCTTCTTCGGTGGTTTAGATAATGTTACAACTGCTAAAATGATTGGATGTTCTGGTTGAATTTGTTGACATTTTAGTATCATAATTGTTAGTGTACCTAGTAATTGTCAATGTTTTTTTAAACCAATTTTTTTAAATATTATATATATTTATATTAAATATATTTATTTTAAAAATATTTTTTTAAACCAAGCTGATTCCTTTCCATATCACTGGGTATACACATTCCAATCTCTTACAATCTAATGCATGGTTTAGAAAACCCGTCAATCATTTTTTAACCTTCACTTTTTAGTTTTTACTTTGTCTCCCTATATTGAGAAACTATTGTTTTGTCAAAATTTCGGAGTTTGAGTTATAGGTGGAAATATCCATTTTGGTTCCTCCTGTGTTGCACATAAGAATCTATGATATATCAAGGAATTTTTCTAGTTTTTTGGAAATTTTCATTTTTAATGGAAATTTTCCTATTAAAATATCCATAAAATAACGGAAATGTCAGAGTTTTACAGATACTGCTCAAACACTTTTTGATCAAAATTGAGTACCGGTATGTTATTGTCTTTTAAACTCGAAACAAAATGGTACAGTACAAGCTTTTGTGATTTTCCCCATAAAATATAGTAACTCCCACTGCTTGCCCATCATAAGGGTTGTTCACAAGATAACGGGAGGATGTATGAGTCAGATTGATAATAAGGTTTTTTTAGATAAGTAAAATGAAAAATTTTAGCAATGTTAAACATTATATGATTTTATTTTTCTAGTTTATATATAGTTCTTATATAGCCCAAAGAAGTTTAGAGACCTCTTTTCAGTCAAGCAAAGTTTTCAGGTGTTATTCTTCACTGATGTTTGAAAGAAATGTTGTGATAAGCCATTTCAAGTAGAAATAAATAACTCAATTGCTTTAACTTTTGGAGGAGATGGGTTTGACGAAACAGTTAATCTTTGTGCCACAATTTTGAAAGGAAAAAGAGTTACATGAAGTAAAACAAGGTGAATGAACATGAAGTTAGAGTGACCATGCAACAGTATGAGGTTGCTGGGTGTCTGTTCGCACAAGAGTTGTTCTACAACATGCAAGACCATCATGTCATGACAATAACAGTCAGACTGCTTCTTGTATTCAGTTTCCATTGAGAGTGTATTATAAATATATCATGCAGATTTGGAACTATCACTGAAATACTGAAATTACAAGTAGAGGAAAAGATTGTAGAAGCCTACCTGGAGTTCATGAAGTTTTGGCTTCCCTCGATGTAATGGGCTGATTGAAAACTCGTTAGATCTTTGTAAAAACTGTTTCTGCTCGATCGAATACTCTTGTTCCTGCATTCTTTCCTGTTGAAGTTTCTGTTGGTATAGGTGATCCTGATTGTAATCCTTTTGTAAACCGTATGAATGGTTAGTTATTCTATCCCATATCTGCCTCTCTTGCTGTAAACTTGATATGTGGTCCAACTGGCTTTTACTATAATTTGTTTTATGGTCTATCGTTTGTTGCTGTAAATGTTGAGGATTTGGCTGATGACTGAGTGGATGATTGGTCTGATGGTTCATATTTTGATTTTGTTGTTGTTGGTTTAAGTTTTGTTGGTTAATTTGTTGTTGTTTTTGCTGTTGCGTTTGTTGTAGTAAATGGTCTTGCTGATGTTGCTGCATCAGTGATTGTTGTTGATGAAGTTGCTGATTCCGTTGCTGCTCCTGGGTTGCTTGCAGTTGATGTTGTTGCTGCAGCTGTTCTTGTAGCTGAAACTGTTGATGTTGATTAAGCTGCTGCTGTTGCTGCTGGCTCTGTTGTTGCTGCTGTTGTTGACTCGGCTGTGGTTGCTGTTGGAGGGATTGTTGTAGGGTTTGTGGTTGTTGCTGCTGTTGTTGTTGCATTTGCTGTTGATGCTGTTGAGCTTCCTGGGCCAATTGTTGCTGAAGTTGTTGTTTTAGCTGTTGTTGCTGTTTCGCTTGCTGTGCTGCTTGCTGCTGTTTCATTATCAGCCCAAGTTCAGAATTCTTTCCAAGGAACTGAAAAGAATGAAATGCATCCATTATTTACAGTAAAAGAGAGAATATTGTACGAATACTGTCAGAAAACTGAGGCCTTCAAAGAGCTCCAGCCGTGGCCAAGTGACTTGTTCAAATCGGATAAACTGATTAGGCCTACTGACTTTTTGTGTATCCAAACACTCTTTTCTATTCATGTTCTTTAACTGGCAAAAAAAATTAAAGGGTTGACTCCTTAGACAACAAAAAGCTTATGACAGAATGTGATTCATACTTGTTGAGAGTGTCAATACTACCCTCAAAGTCTTCGGCTATTTTAACAAGAAAAATCGTCACATGGGAGTGGGGACCGGCTGGAATAGTAGTAACAGAAGTAAAATACAAAACAGTAGGGTCAGATTTGAACTACGTCACTTGACCTTGTTGGAGACCTTAAGTTTATTCTAAGTAGGTATTTTATATGCACTGAGTAACAAATGTATGGCTCCAATTGTGTAAAATATAAACTATAAAGACCAAAAACTGAAAAATCCTTCTCTAACTTAATTAGTACTTTCTTTAACTACCTAGCTTCAAACAGTCAAAATAATATAAACGGTAAATCTTCCAAAAGTTAAAAGAGTAATAAATAAAACCAAGGCAATTTCAATGTACAGTATTCAAATTGTAAGTCAATGTATGCGAAATTAAAGTATTCCTGAAAAATTCCTGTAAAAATGAAAACTAAAAAAGTATATTTTAGCGGTCAATGTAAAATTAATGTCACTGAATTATCAAGCAAGTTAAATATTCATAATTAAAAAGTTAAGTGCTACAAATCCATGTTTGCGTACATTTTCTCAATTTTTCTGTAACTGACATGTCATAGCGAGGGGTCTACTTTGTGTCTTGCTGTTGGTATTGTTTTTTTTACACGATCATAGTATCACAAAATAATTGCTCAACATGAAGTGTGAGGAAAAGATCACGCAGGCTCTTGCAGATTTTAACATGGCCAATAAAACACCTAGAGTCAAAAAGTTCATTAAGTAACCATACCAATGGTAATTCGTGAATGAAATGCTTTCCTTATGTGGTACACATATATTTTTGTAGTAAGAAAATAAATAATTTCTTTGATACACTAAAAATATTTTCCCCAAGCAAGGATTATTACTGCTTTAACTGCTGTTAACTGGACTTTGTATGAGTGGTGAAAAGTGTGGATAAGTTCTACCCACACCATTAAATTTTTAAAAGCTATTAAATTAATGGACGAATCTCTATTTTACATAAAATAATCAAAAATTGTTAAAGTATATAGGTAGTGTGCTATAAAACAATAAAGAAATAATCCATTATTTATTTATCCCTTTGTTTTGGCCACGAAAAACATAGCTTAGTCACACACTAGGCATATCTATTAAATAAACAATTATTATTAGTTTCTTTCTGAAAATACTTGTATGAGTACAAAGAAGTATTAAAAAGGGAAAAAAATAATCAACAGTTAGGGCAGCAGCAAGGAGCAAAGCACACACTTTAAACTTTTTCAATAATATAGTTCATCCTTTTATGTGAAATCAAAGTTTATAAATGAATGTGTGTGATAATTCATAGAGATAGGTGGCCAAGCATTTAATAAGCTTGTATTAATTAATGTAATAGTTCAGTCAAGATCAGTTAGATTATAGTTACATGGGTTACATAGCTCTTATGTTAGACAGTATACATTTACAAACTAAATTAAATTTATAAAAATAAACCAATATAATACTTCAATACATTATTGGAGAACTCACTTATTTTTTTTTGGATTAATTGATTATGTTATGCCTATATACCTTGGGGAATTGGGAGGGAAATATCCAAATTTGACCAATTTTGTTTGTAATTGTTGATCAATATAGGCTTCAATATTTGTTAGAATTTTTTAACCAGAAAAAGTATTTTTTTACTTCAGATACGGTAGATTATCTACATATGAAAAAAGCTGTATATTGCTGAGTGCATTATATAACATATTACATTAATTTAAAATGTAAAAAATGTTGGTAAATAAAGATTTCTTACGTGGTCAAGATCCACACCATTCCTTTTGGTTGAATCGGAAACGGTGGATTCTTCTGTCCTGTAAAAAAAAAAAAAAATACATATCAATAGAATTGTAATAAAAATACTCTACATTATGCTATAATATTCGTAAAATATAAATAAAAGGCATTAATCCAGCAAAACCCATCCTACAAGGGTTCAGGCCTTTAATAAGATAGTCCTTTGGGTCCAGTAAAGGTTCTAAGGAGGGAGGGGTAACAGGGGCAAAAGCTTTCTCATTGGACACTGGGAAAATAAATTTAGGTACATACATTTAGTTCTAAAAACATAATATACGTTTTCAGATACAGTTCTAGATGTAAAAATGGCTTTAGACAGTCACAAAACAAATCGCCGGGTCCTGTTGAGGTAAGACCTGTTTGTTTACAGGAAGGTTTAGATATCCTTATTCCTTTGCTGTGCAAGCTTTTCCGGGCAAGTTTAGCCTTAGGACACATCCTCTCAGGATGGAGCTATTCTTGCATAGCACTCATTCCTAAACCAGGGAGGGATAGATACACAGATCCCTCATCCCTTAAGTCATTCAGACCCATCTTCATTCTTCCTGAAGATCCTGGAAAAATTTGTCTTAAGATATGTGGGAGACATATCTCTTAGGATAAATCCTCTTCACACAAATCAGCATGCGCACATCGCAGGAAGATCATGCAAGACTGTGTTGCACCAATTGGCAAGCAAGATTGAGAAAGCTCTAGAGGGCAGAGAGGTTGCCATCCCCTTTAACTAAACTTGAACAGGCAGTGTGGAAGTACTTTGCTGACACTCCACATTCTCAGTCTGAGTCAACACAGAGTCCTACAACTTCTGTAGAGCTTCAGTAAAACAACTTGATGTTACTTCATCATCTATCAACACCTGTAAAAACTTCAAGCCACCAGACATGTCTAAATTTCCTCCACTTTCATCAGCATCAGCTTCATAGTGGTTGTGTTGGGCATGAAAACCCAAAGTCTGGACTCAAACTCCACCGGGTTAGCGTCGTCTGTTTTCTTAACTGATCAGTTACCATAAATGTCTCGTATTCGTGTTTGTGTCGTGTTTAAATGTTTATTTATTATTTTCGTGTAAAGTATATGACGCTCTTCGTACCGAAACTAGTTGTGCTAACAACAACATTGGATTGCTTAATAGCAGGTATTTAAACCTTTTCTAATATTATTTGGCAATCCGGAGGCTAACACCTACAATGAAAAAAAAGCCCAAAGCAGAACATTAGTGGCATCGATCGATCATGTGAAAAGTCAGTAGCTTTTTGATGGTTCAAAACTTTGCTGGTTCGGAAGCTGTTCTTAATCATTGGGCTTTAAATAAATTATCTTGGCTAATGAAACAGCTGATCTTAGTCAGTAACAAAGCTTCGCAGGTCATCTCACTCCATTCTATACTTTGCTCATATTTGAGTTGAAAACACAGATAGGTGGTGCTCCCATCTCAATTGATATTGATAATGACAGTGAAAAGCTTGTGAAAAGCCGGAAAATACATAAATCTAAAATTTAAATAGCACACCAGTGCAGATCCACAATTCCAACTAAGTCTACGTTTCAAATCCAGGGTAAAAAGAGCACCGCCAGCAATTATTGATTTACATTTCAACACCAATATATAAGAGGGTGAAAAAGAAAATTGAATCTTTCTTTAGAAAAAAGCTTGAAGTTTTTGTGGCTTTAATCATTTTAAGAGATACAAATTTAAACATAATAATTTTTATATAGTAAAAATAACTGGATACTGGATATGATGGACTTTTCTTTTACTCTAGATATACAACTAGAGTCTGGAGGGGGAGTAGTAATAATGGCAGATGGAAGAGAGAATAATGGAACAATGGAATAACGGAAAGAGAAATAATTGCTGCCAGAGAAGAACGCGACCAGAGTTTCAACCGTTGGCAGCGCGAATAGGACGCTGGGTTTAGGAGACGTAGGACAGCCCCAATATTGCGGTCAGATATTCCAGGCATCAGCATCAGATATTCTGAGCATGGTGCACGGGTACTTCCAGGCCCTTTTGCACAGGTGCCGTTTTTGGAAATGGCTGCCAGCTCAGACTGTATGTACTGTGCCGGCATTGCAGACATGGCCGAACACACCTACTTCTTTTGCGACAGACATGTCCGACGAGCCTCTTTGAACTCTGATATCGGTGTCAACATCACTCCCGACAACATTATTGGAGCAATGCTCCAGGGAGAGGGCACCTGGAACTGTGTCAAGCAGTTCGCCGAGGCCATACTTAGGGCTAAGAAGATCGGTCTCGATCGGATTTAGCCTTAGGAAGAAAACAAGAAGGAAAGTCCTAATGGCATAGTTAAAAAGGCCCAGCCCGAAGTAATGTGCTAAATAATTCCAGGCTAGTGTCCTAGGAGATGAGGGGTTTTTTAGCCGGAAGTCCAAGCACATTGTGCCCACGGGAGTCCGGCGCTTCTGAGAGGACATTGAGCCTCTCAGTGTGTGTAAACAGATTTAAACCTCCCTGCAAAAATAAAAGTTTAGGTGAGAAATAACTAGGACATGACAAATGCAATACAAGAGATGATTTCATTTAGAGATGTAACAAATATTCGGTTACTATTCGGTATTCGGTCTGTTTGGCCAATTTTTCAGTATTCGGTATTTGGCCAAATACTAGTTGACATTCGGCCCGATACCGAATACTCATTTTTAGTTATAATTATTAGACTTTGTGCAAAAAATAATACCTTAATAAATTAATTTGAAAAGATTTTTATTATTTTAAGAACCAACATTAATTTTCAGAAGTTTGCAAATTAATACTCAAACTTAATTAATAGTAATCTAGAGAAAACCGCAGCGTAAAAATAAATATAATATCCGAGAAATAATCAAATTTATGATTTTTGATTGAGTAATACAGTATGTTGAGCTAACTGATTCAAACGATCAATAGCTCAAATTAAAGCCTATAGCTTACTGATTATTTTGAGTCTAAAACATATGGAAAAACATGAACAATACTAGAGCTATTGAGTTTTAATCATATAAAAACCTTTTAAAAAATAATTTTTATGTTGGTTGTTCACTTTGCGTTAGCTTGTAACTCGTCCGATTTGAATAACTAATAGCTTATATGAAAGCCGGTATTTCACTGAAGGTTCTTAGACTAAAATGTATAGGATTATATAATTATAACTGGTGAAGGTACATCTTAAAATGAAATTTCATTAACGTATACACCGAGTCTGTGCGTGCATGACTTCAATTTGAGACCTCAATCATGAAAATCGGTCGGGTAGAAAAGCCAAACAAACTCGGAAAAAAACAATTTTTTTAAATATATAAGATTGTGATGGTGATGGTGTGAAATTATGGTGCAATGCCCCTCCCCGTCACTATAAAAAAGAGACAATTAGTGGTAATGACTTGTATATGAGTCATAGCATAGCTAAACCTAAACATAAAAGAACTACAACTGGGGCAGAATATTCGGCCGTCGAATATTCGGCCGTCGAATATTCGGCGCTTCGGCCTAAGACCTCACCGAATACTCGGTATTCGGCCAAAAGTACTATTCGTTACATCTCTAATTTCAACTATACGAGTGGAAGTTAAGTATTATTAATTAACTTAAACACACAAAAAAGATGCAAATGACAAGGTAAGTAAAGACAATGCTAATAATTACTTAATAAATGCTTAGACAAATAATACCTATAACTTAGAGGGGACAGCCCAAAGAACTCGTTTGATGTCTTACTTTGCAGATTTGGTTGTATTACGTTATTTTACCACTACAGTAATGTATACTATAAAGCTTTTCATAACTATCTATCAAATATTGGCAAACATTGTGTTGTTGTTGAATGACTTTTTACCATTCAGATCACAGTGCCCAACTGTTAAAGTCATCCAGTGATGACAGTAATAGTCATAGTAACGTTGAAACGCCACAGTAAGCATAAGAAAGTTCACTGAAAATAAAAAGGCCTTTAAGAATTATTGAAGCCTACAGTTTGGGAGTTTGTAAGCTCCATTTAAATTCATGTTTGAATATTTTTCAATGTTTAGGCCTACATAAAACCATAATTTTTTATAACATTAAAAATAGGTGAATATGCAATCACTTTATAATGGAAAGAAGGAGAAATATAAATGTTCGTATTAATTGGTAAACAACAAAAAAACCGCCGTCTGATTGCAACTTCCAACTAGGAGGGATTCATATTGCAGTCTGCCTTACATATTTCAACACTTTAAATGCACATGTCAAGAGTTCTGGAGTGGACAGAGTTTTATCCCCACACAATGTAATATTAAGGTACTGTAAACGTGGTTCATTATTAGAATAACATTGCATTTATTTTTAGAAGACTAAGTTGTAAAACTTGTATTTATAATTAATTGTAATATAATATCATTACATTTTAATATAAATGTTTGACAACATCCAGTGTTTAAAACGTGAATTGTGCTATGATTATTCAATAATTAAATTGAAAAATTGAAAGACGAGATTTCAAATGTATTCATCTGAAATAATGAACAGTAGATAAGTTAGGCAACCTATTTCATCAAGGTCATTATGAAATATCTGAGGATAAATAGCAATCTTCTGCTAACCTGGTTACAGTACCTTACCTTGAGTATCAAATCAAGGAAATAAAACAATCAATCAATTCTCTGACGGTGATCTGTATTTTGGTGTGTTTTCTAAACTGGACATGAATGATGAGTCTACAAGGGAGTAAGGCGAACTGCCTAGCTTTATTACCAGTTTTTAACCACTATAAAGCTCCCAAATTTTTAGGGGTTTCATTTTTCCCCCAGGTTCGTTTTTCACATTACTTCAGGCTAGACCTAGGGGTTGCGGCAATATCACATGGATAAAAATCCATTGATGATTTGGCTGGATTTGAACCCGAGACCTCAGGGACCGAAGTCTCACGCTCTAACCACTAGACCAGCTCTACTAGGCAAACATACTAACCACTAAGCCAACAAGCTGTATCTACCTATAATACATTTTATGAATTGAAACTACACATTGTTAAGAGAAAGAAAACAGCATTTTCATATTTAAAGTAAATTGATGCTAACCTGGTGGAGTATGGTGATCTTGAAAAACTTGAATCGGAGTGTAATGCCTTGGAAAGCTCTCCTCTGCCATCCCTGCTGTCCAGGCTCCCTGCAAATACAATATTGGTTATAGTAAGTAACTTGATAATTAATTGTTAGTTTAGAGATCCATGGCAACGTTGTCATTGATTTGTGTCCTGGTATTGCCTATAAGAGTTATTGGAACAGTTCATCTGTTTATCCACACTGTACAAACCCCTTGGTATGCTTGATATGTACCACGCAGAGGCTTGATACCCATTTGGACGAGCGAACTGCAAAAGCACTTTATATACAAGGTTAAAAGTAGACGTCCACCCCTATAACACAGTTATTTTTGCATTATTTTATTAGATTGACAAAAATGTTTACATACTGTTAATTCATTTGATATTTGGTAAATATCTCTTTTTCTTTTCAAAAATGTATTTAAAAGTCAGGGTTTACCTGTTACATAGGCTCTGCTGGAATGCTAAAATAAGGAACTTTTACAAATTAATATATTATAGTTAAGTCTCGTAAACCTGGCAACTAATAACCTACACAGTCTGAATTTCATGGTAAATCAATAAAAAAACTTTACCATGAGTAGGTACCTCAGGTGGCAAAATATGGAACTCGGTAGTTTAAAAAGTTATACAATGCCAGAGGTGCCCATCCCCCTCCCCCCTAAGGTCAGGGGCGCACCCCCCCCCCCCACACATTTCATACGTCAGATAACCTAACCTAATCAAACTTGCTGATTATGAAAAAATAGAATTAAGGTTTACTGATCAAATCGATATTAATTTTCAATTTATATTAGGGTAGCCCAGTTATGAAACTGTACCTGGTCTCCATGACATCCTGCCCACTACACACCCTTCCACTAATACCCCTCCCCTGTATCTCGGGGGAGCCAAACGGCACTCGGGCCTATCTGACGATTTTGACAGTTTTTTATAACCCCTACGGCAAGGAGTAGAACGGCACTCGCTCCGTTTCCATTTCATACTGCCCCTTAAACCCCCTTCTAACTTAGCAACCTGACTCCTCACAAAACCAACACCAACAATTCAAAGACTTTCTAAAGTAAAAAAATATAGCTAACTGTAAATAATGCAGTGTTAATAATTAGGATCATTCTTTTTCCAATTAAAAATTATTGGTACGATGTAATATTCCCGATATTTGGGTAATTATGAATTGAGAAAATTGAGAATTTAGGGAGGGTTTCTTCTCCCAAACCAGAAGTGGTGAAATAGGCCACAAACTTATTTTCAACCTTGATTGAAATCAAAATGTTACTAAGACGTATGAACGTTAATTTAACGAAGGTTCGTCTTGATAGCATACAAAAGAGATAAAGCAGCACCAGGGATGATTGAAACTCATTTTCCAACGGCTTAGTTTCTTTCTCTGAATTTGAGTATCGATGTAGGTAAAAAAAATTGAATATACTTCTACATAGTAAAATATATGTTGGATAATATTTTTTTTTTATTTTGTAGTTCTAAAGCAGTATGAGTTTATCCTATCATGCAAGTAATACCTAATGACTTATTTTAAATTATTAATTGTATAAGTTATTGTAGTTTTTTACTCATTGTCTATTCAAAAATTGTAAGAATATATAAAAGTAAGAAATCTAAATGTGAGCCAACTAGGACCTAATATAAAGAGGGGAAGGTAGTAGGATGAAATCTTCTAACAAACAACCCTAACCATACTTGAGGTTTTCAACAAGGGTTTGCTTAATTAAGAAAGACATTTCTCAGAACTACTCAAAAATATGTTCCTTCATTTATTTAGAATTCTGTTGTTTAATATGTACTCTGCAGAGACTAGGCCTACACAGCAAGCTATTAAAATGTCCAAACCAGCATTCTCATATTAACTTTTAACATTTTGGACGTCATGAGTCAAAATACAAAAAAGAATAATTCCAATATTTGTTTAAAATAATAAATGTAAATGATAAGATCAGAGTTCAACAGTAAAATAGTTCAACTATCAAATTGAGTCAATGAGTTAACACCTGGTGAAAAATATATACATTATAGCCTACTAATCTTTTCATTTAAACTCAGCGTACAAGATTTGTTTGGTCAAAAATCTTAAATTTTACCCTTAGTTACTACTGTCAGAAAAACTCATAATTTTATCTCTATAGCCTATTTTAACCACATTTTTATAGAGTGAGACTTGCTAACTAAAGTGACATTGGCATCTGAGAAACGTTTTGGAAATGTTGACAACGATGAGTTTATTGGCGTCTTTTATTTTATAAATTTATAGTCCCTACACTGTAATTTTTAATATCTACAGTATTTGTTTGAAAGGCAATTATAATGTTTTTGAAGCATCAGGAGCATAATGTTGATCTAATTGCTGTTTTTTAGAACTAGAATGAGAATTCAAATAGTAACAGACTGTTAAACTTAATAAAGGAATTTCATACTTCTTACTCGTCCAAGTTAGCTTATTGCAAAATGACCCCTACAGATTAAATGGACATAAAGTGGGTTATAGAAATTGACATTGTGTCACTATTATAGCATTACAGCACCTGATTTCTCTTAATCTGTATTGGCAAAGCTGTCTACCTCAGGAAATTGGTCATTGGTATAAAATTGTATTTAACCTAGAGAGGAGGAGAATGTCGATCAAGATTACATAGGTAACTGAAGTTCTTTTAGAAATGTCTAGCATAGCTGCCTATTCCACAGTCCTAAAAAAGGATTGAAAACAACTGAATGTTTTTCTTGAGATTAATGTTTTATTTAGGCTATAGGCTAATTTAGCGAAACAATATTGGGTGCAATGTGTGTCTTAACCCTTAGAGTGCCAGGCGAGAAATAAAAGTAACGCTCAAAAAATGCCGATGATTTTTCCCGAAGGTCGCGCTAAAAATGCCGAGCGCGATCTGGCGATTTTTAGGTTAAAATTTCGTAAAAATCGAATTTTCGATATTTCGACCAACGAAAATCGATGTATCGCATCTAGTAACTTTCGACTCAATGTTAATATATGGGTTAAAAGAATCCGAGTATCCATTCGGTTGTTATGACAACTGTTCGATCATTACGAAACGTCCGGTCAGCCGGACGTTGGCACTTTTGGCTCGTTCTAAAAACGTCCGGCCGGCCGGACGTCGGCACTTTTGGCTCGTTTTAAAAACGTCCGGTTCCCCGGACGTTGGCACTCAAAGGGTTAAAATTCTAAATACAAATCCTATTGTTCTTACCTTGAATGGTCTGAATGGCTTTTGATTGCATCTTTATAATTGAACTATAATTTGGTAGCCTACAGTATCAACTTGCCACTTACCCGGTACCGGTACTTCAATCGTAGAAATGTTTTTGAAATACGTCTTTAATCCTTTACAGATTTTAGGTTGACCAACCCTGGCTTAAAAAAATGAAGAAGAGTTGAGCTATTGTTGTAAATTAGTCCATGAAATATTCTTGTTGAGTAAACAAAAATCCTACAAAAAACATCTGTGTCCTTGACTTTTCAGGTTGCACTGTCAGCCCAACTTGATAGGAGTAAATTGTATTAAAATCTGTGCTATTAAAACAAATCTTTCCTCTTCACTGTATGCAAACAGGTAAGAAAGTACCCATTCTGTATGAATTACAACTAGGCTTATAGTGGAATTTAAAATACGGTATTGTATGAAGTGGACGTAAATTACTTAACATAGGTCTAATTTAAAGGCTGATCGATTAAGTTTGAAAAGGAATGCAGACCAACATTTCAAACCACATTACAGAAATTTTGTATACAGTATATCAAAGCACTATTTTCAATTTGTATACTGATCAATAACCTAGAAAGGTTGAGTGTATTTTAATGTTAAACTAAGCATTTTCAATTTTACTAGATTAAGTTACATTTAATTTTCAGTAAAAATAGTGAATGTTTAAATGTAAGCCTACTTGACAAGTAGCCTAAGGTATATATCAAGTCAAACAGGGTATTGGCATAAAATCATTTTGATACTATGAAATACCCATGCAGGGCCGCGTTAAGGGTCATTGGAGCCCTGGGCAAGCCCCAAGAGCAGCGCCCCCCTTTTTTCCTAGTGCTGGCGGGCGGTGTTGAGGGCACCTGGCAGGCGCCCGCTGGGTGCGCCCAAACCACCGGCGCCCCTGGGCATATGCCCAGTCTGCCCGTTTATATAAGCGGGCCTGTACCCATGTAACTAACTGTGGGTGTTTGAGGTATAGCCAATAAAAGAACAGACATGTTTTAATGCAAGTACAGAATCAAGTTAAATTTGAATTTAGTAAAAAGTTTACAAGCCTCCCACTAGTCTAAATGGTCGGTACAGAATAATCATTCAAAGAGTCGAGAATACCAGCAGGTCAAGTATCATCACGTTAATACAGTATGAACGAGCCAACAAGTAGCCGAGTAACAGACTGGAGTCATGTTGAGTAAACATATTTACTTGAAAAAGTAGACCGTAAGCTCTCACATCGCTGATGACAGCAATAAATAGAAACCTTAGCTTGGCATAACTTATTATTCTGTTAAAAGTTTAAACTAGC
>NW_026542600.1:18832557-18905825 GCF_028750875.1 Macrosteles quadrilineatus
TTTATATCTACACAAGATATAAGTGTAGATATAAAGTCAATGATACTGCCCACCTTTTAATTTAATTTATCTCTGTGTTAATGCATGGTCATTTTGTAGCCGTACAAAATGTCGGTAGTTTGATGAAAAATAAATAAGAATAACCAATATATTATAAACAATTTAGCGCAATTTTTGACACTATTACCTCATAGTAACAGAATACAAAATCAATAAATGTTTCTAAAAGTAATGTTTTGGCTCTTAAGACTTAAAAGTGACTTGAATAACAAAAGAGCAGTCTCGACAACTATAGTTGATCATACAGTATTGGTCTATGTTTGAGTATTCATAGACTGCTATTATTTAATCGTTCACCGTAACTTTTAAGACAGCCAATTCTTTGTAAATGATTAATAACAAAAATCCTAATTTTATGACAACCTATTATTAAACATTTTTTACTCTATTAATAATATAAACTGCAATACAAGAATATTTGATATTGCCTTCAATATTGGAAATTCGGTAAATTCATAAAATTACAAATATAACAACAAAAGCAACGATATAATGGCCATGGCATTTCATTATTGAAGCTAAATGTGTAACAAAGGTGCAGTTTATTTAGTGCAAGGTACAATATACCAGTCCAGTAATTTTCTGATGTTGCAGCACAAAATAGATGTGCAACGGTGTATAAATATCGTCATAATGTTTATAAACGAAAATGTAATGAAATTTTCAACCGGTTCATTATTAAATTCCGCGAAATGTTTTCCGCCCTTACGCTTTGTAGTTTATAACATTTTCATATTCAATTTCAATTTTGTTTGTGATAAATAGACCAAAGCATATTGTAGGATAATAAAGGCTTCTATTATAATATTATCCATACAGGGTGTCCCATAAGTAAGTAGAATATGAATTCAGGAATAGATTTATTGGGTCTGGGTCAAATAAAATGAACTTTTCCAAAAATGCCTCGTAAGCAAGATATTTGCCATTTTGTTTCTTTGTTTCAAATCTATTAAAAAAAACTATAAGAGATATCTTTATGAAACTTGGTATAAACTTTTATTAAATCATAATGCATTTGCGAAAAAATAATAACTACAAAATATTTTTCAGTTTAAGAGTGACGGTCATTTATAATTTTATAACTTAAATTACTAAAAACGGTTAATTTTACGAACGAGCTTAGAACACTTTTATTCAGCATTTAATGTTTCCTATCAAACGACATCAAGTTAAAAAGGTCGAATCAGAAATAGTTGAGAAATCACATTTTTTGGGGCAAAATGAAGAAAACTCTGACCGCAATGTTTTTTGCCTTGCCTGTACAACTAAAAATTGTTGTTCTTTGATCTTTTTGAACTTGGTGATTTACATAACTTTTTAACTTATATATATATATATATATAGCTTTGTTAAATTACTACAGTAGGGCTTATTTAGATTATTCGAATTTATTGAATTTTCTTCCCAATGTGAAGTGCGGTTTTCAACATTTAACCTTATTGTTTAAATAAGGTGTATGAAAACCAGTTGGTAACAAAACATTACCTTATGTTGGGAAATGTTTCCTTCATATATCCGAAATGTTAATTGTTGAAGATAGATGGTATATCCAATATAAAACAATACTGGATAGTTGACTTATTTACTTCACTTTACCATTAGTATAATGTGTTCGTAGACTAAAGTTTTGCAATACAGGATTAATGGATCTAGCTAGAAGGATTGAGCTTGAAACATAACATTAAATTAAGATAACATTTTGGTATTGTTGTATTTTAGTTTCTAGCTTTTTTATTGTTGGTAGTTCTTGTATCTATTAGTTGTGGTTTAAGGTAGGTGTTCTCTCTTTCCTGAAAACATTGTTATAATGTTGATGTTGATCCCAAAAAGAACTAATAATAGAAAAACGTCTGTTTTCCCAGCAGTGATTCATTTTTAGCACAATTTCTTTAATACTTTAATACTTTTAATACTTTCTTATTAAATGGCGACCGTACAAAGTAGGTATTTTAAGCCAAGTATGAGTGGAGATGAGTGTACTATGAGTGGCATTCTTAGAACATTGAACAATCCAGAGTTTGTATTTTTTTAGTTCCTATAGAATCAATATAAATGAACACAGGATGATTGTAAAATATAGCACATTAAATAAACATGCGATGTATAAATGTGGATATCCCAGGTGATAAGCTGTTAGGTATATGACAGCGGCAAACTAACAAACTGTGGGAAGTTCGTTATCTAAATACTCTCACTGAAGAAACTTTGACGAGAATTTAATCAACGCTGTTTGGTTGAATAAAACTAGATTTTATATAATCTCAGCTTAAATTAAGTTTACAGTGTTTTCTATTGAACCGCACTCTGCAATGTAAAACCTCACTAATATTTTGCAAGTTACATATAGTTTTAATTGATTCATAATTTAGCTGCTTCCAAAGCTGATTCTGAAAATGATAATATGGATTACCAACCTCTGTGTTTCCATAGTAAAAATTCAGTTATGAATGTTTAAGCTTTTTTCATCAAAAATACATTCAGAAAGTATTTTTTCACTAAAATATAGGTTATTTTGTCGTTTTTTAAGTAAACTTAAATAGCTCTCACGCATAATCAAACAATGAAACATTTAAGGTGTACAGTAATGTCCACTAATCGTTAGGTAAACATTTAAAATACACTTTAAGTTTTTTCATTGAAACAGACGCATGCTAATCTCCCCTACCTACTACAAGGTGAATACGTATTTCCGATGTGTATTTAAATTACGCACGTTAGTCTTTTTTAAATAAATTATTAACTTGTAAAATACATTTTAACATTCTAAATATTTTCCTCAAGATTCCGATGACACTGATCACATGTTCCACAGGGATTGAGTGTGTGAGTGTGTGTTACTGGTTGTGTTTACAAAGGTAACACTCTGAGCCAATAGAAGTGATGCTTTACACAGTGAAGGATTTCAACAGTTTAACCATCTTTGTATGGCCTTTGATTTTGATTCAATTATATATAAAACTTATAATGAAGCTTACTATTTATTCGTAAATTATTTATATTTGAATTGACTATATTATCCCAGCTAAGGTGCTTTTAGGATTAAAAATAAGTGGATCAACAATCCGCTTATGGTTTTTACAACCAATCGAACCCAAAACAGTTGAATTACCAAAACAGGAGTTTTACTCAATTAGATTAAGTCCATGGCTCATTTTCAACAGTGCAGACACATACACATAGTTTAATGTCGGAAAATATATAAATAGTCAAATGATTTCTTTAATTGGACCTCATGATGACTCCAGAAACTACAATAATTGTCTTGTGAATATTATAAATCTGAATCAAGAGGTTTAATAAACTTTTATTTTTCAGTGAGTGATTTATGTTTCGTCACATTTTTATTCACATAAAATCGCATCGTTCTAATTTCAATAACAAAGGCAATACAAATGTAATAGGGAATAAACAATATATTACGTTAGTATTATAATTTGTTTAGTTAAATACGATTTTTATACTTTTCTTAGTTTAAAGGAAATTTACTTTTTATTGAAATAAAGTTACAACCTACATCATATTTTAATTTATTTTTATTTTTAAATGCCAATAATCTAGCTAAAACCTTTTTTTTTTTGAGCCCAACCCATTATTTACTTTTTGCATTTCGTTCAAAGTGTAAAAGTGCGCATTATAACAAAAAGTACAATATCGTGGAAAAATAGTGAAATATACTACGGCTAAGGTTAAAATAAATATTGCCCATCAGCCCTGAGTAATATAACATTAATTGTTAATAAGTCAAAATATTTTGAAAAGCCAGAGAAAGCCCTAGCGACGTCTAGACCAGTACCACCCCCCTCCACCCCAGACCACCTAGCTGCAACTTAACCCTACTGACGTAATCACCATCCCTTGAGGAGAATACGTTAAAACCACATGAAATAAGCCGGATTGCTATAAACGTCAACGGATAAATAATTCCAAAACCGATGTATAAATCAGTCTCAGTAGGGAAATGGACAGCGTGTCTTCAAAGGTTTTCACATTCCCTTGCGCAGTAAACAGTTTTTGAAAGCGAGCAGACGTTTCCCGGGAAAATATGATCCTGAAATCACTAACCCTTAGAGGTA
The DNA here is from genome assembly GCF_028750875.1 of Macrosteles quadrilineatus. Taxonomy (NCBI): domain Eukaryota; kingdom Metazoa; phylum Arthropoda; class Insecta; order Hemiptera; family Cicadellidae; genus Macrosteles; species Macrosteles quadrilineatus. The sequence continues at coordinate 18,836,691 of NW_026542600.1, forward strand.
GGTGGACTTTGGACTGTAAACTCAGTTGATCTATCAGCTAACTCAGTTATTTAAACCTGACGACGTTTTCAATGCTTTCAAATATATCAATTGATGTACATTTGTAATTTTAACATCGTGGGGTTAAGATCCAATTGTCGAGCTTTAGTAAAAAATCCTGACCAAGAGAAATACACACTTCACTCATGTATTGGCACTCAAAACAACTATGCTGTCGAGCGTAACATTATTGCTAAAAGCAATATCCCTAGTTATCCCTCAAGAGACCACATAATGCCAGTCTGTAATAAACGTCGACGGATAAATCATCCAGAATCTTCTGTATACATCAGCCTCAGTGAGTACATGGAAAGGATATACTTGAAGATTGATATTATCCCTTGTGTATCAGTAAACGAAGAATTTGTTTAATGAACATTGACCGGACCCCAGGCAACTTAGTAATTTGACCAATGAGGGATTAATCAGAGCCGAGTGTACCTCAGTAGAACTGCCGTGCAATAAAAAGTCGGCAGCCATGCATCTAAAACCCATTTAGAAGAACTTTATACGATAGATAGAGGCAATGATATTCGGCTAGATGTCAGTCAGCCAAAGAGGTGTTTCTATGTTCTATGTTACGGTATAACCTTCTACGTTCGATGAGATACATACCGAGTATCGGTGGGTCACAAGAGCTTCAATTTTGACATAATTAAACCACCCTCCAACCCCATACGACATAACGAGGTAACAAGGTAAGGAGGTGATGAGGTTACAAAGAACCGAGGTAACGGGATGTCATTATAACGAGGTGACATGATAAGAAGGTAATATATTAAGGCGAAATTACATCGAGTCAATGAGGTGACTTGATAACGAGGTAATATGGCGAAACTATAATAAGGTAATGAGGCATCAAGGTGACGAGGTTACAAAGTAACAAGGTAACAGGATCTCATAATAACGAGGTGACATGATAACGAGGTAATGAGACAATAAAGCAACGAGGTGACGAGGTGAGAAGGTAACGAGGTGAGAAGGTAATGAGGTGAGAAGGTAACGAGGTGAGAAGGCAATGAGGTGAGAAGGTAACTAGTTGAGAAGGTAACGAGGTGAGAAGGTAACTAGTTGAGAAGGTAACGAGGTGAGAAGGTAACGAGGTGACAAGGTAACGAGGTGAGTTGGTAACTATGTGAGATGGTAACTAGGTGAGATGGTAAATAGGTGAGAAGGTAACTAGGTGAGAAGGTAACTAGGTGAAAAGGTGATGAGGTGAAAAGGTAACTAGGTGAGATGGTAACGAGGTGAGATGGTAACGAGGTGAGATGGTAACTAGGTGAAGATGGTAACTAGGTGAGAAGGTAACTAGGTGAAAAGGTAATGAGGTGAAAAGGTAACTAGGTGAGATGGTAACGAAGTGAGATGGTAACGAGGTGAGATGGTAACTAGGTGAGAAGGTAACGAGGTGAGAAGGTGACAAAGTAATGAGGTAACGAGGGGATAAGGTAACGAGGTAGCGTGGTGGTAAGGTAATGAGGTGACAAGATTACGAATTGAGAAGCTAAAAAGGTAACGATCTAACTAGATAACTAGTTAACAATTGTACCTAGCTTACAACAACATGGAAGAAAAAGCTAACGTTACCTGAAACATGTAATCAGCTGACTAGTTATTTAAATCGATTTTTTAAATAATGGGATAGTTTTAATTTATTCATAAAACTTTCATAGTTATGCTTTTGAAACAAAACCATTGCCGCAATACCACAAGTAGATTTCCAAACGATAGTTCTGAATAGTCAAGATTCCTTGGTCGGTCCCATCCCCTTTGTGCTTTACCTCCAATATCCTTTCTACCCTCTATTATAACCGTCTTCTCAGTTAACCTTAATGATTATTGATTACCATCCCGCTACGTCCGCAAAGTGCCATTATCGCTCACAGTGGATTTTCTTATAGTTTATTTCCTTATAAGTAATAGTGTTTACACCTATGACCTTAGGGATAGCAAAATATTGCTTTTACATAAATGTAAATATTTAATAATATTTCGCAAGCTTATATCTACACCATCGCCAAGTATCTTCAAACAATCTTAGAAATATTCTAAAATTTGCATCCCAAAAATAAAATTACAAGTAATAGCTTTACCTACCCACTTAAATCAAGTTTCTTTATTGCGTCTATGTTTACCTACTATCCACAAGTGCGTTGACAGTTATAAATCTTTGGATGGTCTAATTTGATTGGTAGTGAAACATCGTTTAATAAGATTACTCCCATTATTACCGGATATAAATATTTTGACGAATGGAAATTTATAACATAATTATAAATATGTTTAATTATTTTGGTTTAACCTTGACAATATATTTTCTGGGTTTTTATCTAAATAATTAAATAAAAAAATAAATTGTAATATTTTATTAATTAATTAATGTAAAAATGTATCGTTAAATATATTTGTTTTCCGTATAATCAAGATGGGAACATTTTTTCCGTGGCGGTTTATTGAATAAAATACATTTTTTATCGGATTTTTACTTCTTTATCAATTTATAAGAGTACAATCACAATTTTACCAATGTAGGCTTTTAAGTTTTTGTGTCCTCGTAATGGCAACCCTAAGTATTGAGCCTCTGCTATTTTTTTATGATTTTTATTGTGACTAAGTGTACATTTTTAAGTGCAGGCCTACATTTTCTTTTATTATGCATCTGTTAAAATACACACTGAACACACCAAACGAAAATTCACGCACTGTGGATATTTTCTCCTTATATAAGTGTGCACGATCCCAAAATATTAAATGGGTCTTACTGTAGCATTATTTACCATCCTGGTTTTCATATTTGTGTTTACATTAATAATACTACCATGAATAGAAAACATACTCTAAATATTATTATACCTTTACTAATACATATTTCGGCACGAAGACAAAAAAATGTCATACTATTATATAGGATAGGCCTAGTTTTTGTAGCAAAATACTTAACAGTAAATCTAGAGTTATGTTAAGGTCCCTTAACAATGTATTTTTACCTTGTATTAATAGATGTATAGTAAGTAAAACTGTTACTTTAATAACATAAATACCATTCCAACAAACAAATTATTGATTTTCAGAATCGATACGATATTAAGATTATTCACTAAAGACAAACATTAGGTTATAACTTTTCGAATGGCGTAGACAATAATTTACCTTGAGCTTATTTCATTGTTAAGGTTTCGCCTGGGGGTCACATTCCTCATTTTATTGTCTAAGTTTTTGACAGCCGATCAATCGAGGTTTGAGGTACGCTGCAGCTAAAGCTAGGTCAAGTTATGACATTGGAACTTCGATAGCAAAGGTAATCAACTTGACTATGGAAAAAGTATTTTGTAAACATTTTATATTGTAAATTCTTCACAAAAAACTGAATGTGTAGCTAAAACGTTAAATTAAATAGTTTAAAGGCTTAAATCAATGTGTTATTTCTCATTATTAAAGAGTTTAAGAGTTTAAAGTGGTGTGGTTCACAATCCTCTTAATAGATTAATACTTCATTTCTTTTATCAAAGCAAAATGATAGCTTTGCTACTTTGAAAACGCAGAACTGATTTGTGGGAATAACCTACGTAAAGGATTTGGATTGCTTGGATACACAGTAGTTATTAAAGTTGTATATTTTAATACAACTATTACTTAACCTATAGGCATGCAATAGCATATATTTCTTTGTTTACAAGATTATTTCCGACGTTTTCTTACAAAGATTGGTGAAGTTAAATTTTTACCACGTTTCGGGGTATAGAAACTGCACTCGTCTTCAGGGGAAAGAATTTAGAACAGGCAAGATCAATAGTCAAAAACCTTAATCTCTTCATTATAGCTTGAGTTTCCGTACTTTTGGATGTGTTCGGGTGTTAAGTGGACAGTGTTGATGGTTCTTATTTTGGTTATACATATATATTTCTCATTTGAGTTCTCTAAAGATTTGTCCAGTTATTGTATTTCCTGGCTTGCATACAAATCTTGTCGTGTATACGTTCCCTTCATGTCTGCCTACAAAACAGATTTCAGATCCTGAAACGGCTTACAACTTGTGTTACACGTATTGTAGGCCATTTTTGCAATGTCCATTCAACGACAAAAACGTACATTCAACAAACTTGGAGAAAGTGCATGTATTCATGAAATATAAATAACATTTAACTGCAAAGGAATTTGCTTATTTTGAAAGGGCCGGTAAATACAGCTCTACAAGTACGATAACATATGAACATTTGTTTTAGAATTTGAAATAACTATTTTGCAAAACACAAAGAGATTAAAATTTTTGCCTGAGGCAAACTTAGCATCAGACTACGATTACTTTTAGTTTTGTCTCCGACAAGAATATTGATTACTTTCAATCTGTTCTAGAATATTAATCTCAATGAATAAATGAATATAAATAAGTGATTGAATATTCAATTTTATGATTGTGTTATTTACTCGTAAATTATCAATAACTCCTGTTTAAAGTGCCAAAGTTTTGTCACAATAACTTTATAGAAACATAATCATACTTAAAAACATATTTAAAAAGAAAAGTTATCATGGTTTCTCTATTGATTACCAAATAGTCTAAATTTTGAACGTAATTGGGTCCCAAATTTTTATTGAATTATATAAATTTCTAAAAAAAGTTCACAATTATTGATCAAACTCTTACATTTTTACGAAGGATTATGCAAACTCATCAGTATCAACCACATCTCTTCACACAAACGATTCAATTTAAAAACTAATCAGTCGCTGCAAATTGATAATTTGCAATTGTAAATCAACCCTTATTTTTGTGATAACAGTGTTGATAGTTAAATCTCTTCAGTGGTTAAGTAACATGACGAATGACGGACACAATATGAAAGTGAACTTTTATATATATATTTTCGCCACACTACACAGTAAGTAGCTTCTTTCTGTGGTCTTTTTTAGACTAGAAAGTCTTTGTTTTCAGAAAGATACCGGTAAAATCTGCTGGAGTACGGTAAATGGTCAGTTTTGCGATAGGCGACAACAATAATTAAAAAAGCTGTTTCAAACCTACCTCCCCCGTCTCAGCACGTATAGATTGTTCTGTGTTCACAGCTGGTATAGAATCGTCCTCCGCAATATGCAAATAATGCGATAGTGTAAATCACTCCGATTGACGAGCGCCATCGTGTAGTGTATGTTGTTATGATATTCTACTAACTAACCTATAGAAGATGCATTCCAATAGAAAATATTGTGAAATTCCACACGAAATAATAGTTAATTATAAATAAATTAGCTCAAATATGCTGCTGCATAGATATTCAACCGATATTAGTTAGGTATTCTATACATTTATACAAGTGGCAAAATTATAGGAATATTTGTATAGTTATATTAGTCTACATGTCTGATTTAACAAACATAGGATTAACCCATTTTAGCCCTATAAAACTACCTTTAAAACACCGTTTCTCGTGGTCCAAACGTGCTCGTTCCTGAACTCGTTTGAATATAGGTATGTTTACAGGTTAGTACAAAATTGCATGACAATCGGTTGGTTTTCTCGACTTATTGTGCTGACGGACATATACAGGGTGGCTGAAAAGTAACTTTCACCTCCACTTAACTTTTCAACCATTTGAGATATTTGAAATCGGTTTGCGGCAACCTTCTTACATATGAGGGGCTACAATAATTATGGTCAATTTTGAAAATTTTGCCCTTGGGGATAGCGGGGGTAGGGGGTAGCTCAAAATTTTCAAATGACAAGTATAGTCGAGTTTGGTATCATTTTACAGGTCTTGACGAAACATGAACATTGACATAAAGAAAGAATCGGCTCACTAATAACAAAATGGCACCCTAAAACGTTTCAAATCCAAATAACCATGAGGGTGGCAAAAAATTAACTTGCGCCCTCTTTAACTTTTTAACTATTTGAGATATTTGAAATCGGTTTCTTTCCAACAAACTGAATGTGTAGCTAAAACGTTAAATTAAATAGTTTAAAGGCTTCAATCAATGTGTTGTTTGTCAATTGTTGCTCACTATTTAAGAATTTAAAGTGGTGTGGTTCACAATTCTCTAGGTTAATACTTCATCTCTTTTATTAAAGCAAAATGACAGATTTGCTACTGTGACCACGCAGAACTGTTTTGTGGGAATAACTTAAGTAAAGGATTCCGATTGCTTGGATACACAGTAATTATTAAAGTTGTATATTTTAATACAACTATTACTTAACCTATAAGCATGCAATAGCATATATTTGTTTGTTTACAAGATTATTTCCGACGTTTTCTAAAAGATTGGTGAAGTTAATTTTTTACTCCACTCGTCTTCAGGAAAATGAATTTGAAACAGATAAGATGAATAGAGAAACACATTAATCTCTTCATTATAGCTTGAGTGTCCGTACTTTTGGATGTGTTCAGGTGTTAAGTGGACAGTGTTGATGGTTCTTATTTTGGTTATATATATATATTTCTCATTTGAGTTCTCTAAAGATTTGTTCAGTTATTGTATTTCCTGGCTTGCATATACAAATCTTGTCATATTGTATACGTCCCTTCATGCGTGACAACAAAACAGATTTCAGATCCTGAAACGGCTCACAGCTTGTGTTACACGTATTGTAGGCCATTTTCGCAAAAACGTACACTCAACAAACTTGGAGAAAGTGCATATATTTATGATATATGTAAAAAATTTAACTGCAAAGGAATTTGCTTATTTTGAAAGGGCCGGTAAATACAGCTCTACAAGTACGATAACATATGAACATATGTTTTAGAATTTGAAATAATTATTTTGCAAAACACAAAGAGATTACATTTTTGCCTGTGGCAAACTTAGTCAGACTACGATTACTTTTAGTTTTGTCTCCGACAAGAATATTGATTACTTTCAATCTGTTCTAGAATATTAATCTCAATGAATAAATGAATATAAATAAGTGATTGAATATTCAATTTTATGATTGTGTTATTTACTCGTGAATTATCAATAACTCCTTTTTAAAGTGCCAAAGTTTTCTCACAATAACTTTATAGAAACATAATCATACTTAAAATAATATTTAAAAAGAAAAGTTAGTAAGGTTTCACTATTAGTTACCAAATAGACTAAATTTTGAACGTAATTTGGTCCCTAATTTTTATTGAATTATATAAATTTCAAAAAAAGTTCACAATTATTGATCAAATGCTTACATTTTTACGAAGGATTATGCAAACTCATCAGTATCAACCACATCTCTACACACAAACGATTCAATTTAAAAACTAATCAGTCGCTGCAAATTGATAATTTGCAATTGTAAATCAACCCTTATTTTTGTGATAACAGTGTTGATAGTTAAATCTCTTCAGTGGTCAGTGGAACATGACGAATGACGAACACGATATGAAAGTGATCTTATATATTTCTTTTCGCCTCACTACAAAGTAAGTAGCTTCTTTCTGTACTCTTTTTTAGACTAAAAAGTCGTTGTTTACAGAAAGATACCGGTAAAATCTGCTGGAGTGCGGTAAATGTTAACTTTTGCAAAAAGCGACAACAATAATATAAAATGCTGTTTAAAAAACCTACCTCTCCCTCCTCAGCACGTATAGATTGTTCTGTGTTCACAGGTATAGAATCGTCCTCCGCAATATGCAAATAATGCGATAGTGTAAATCACTCCGATTGACGAGCGCCATCGTGTAGTGTATGTTGTTATGATATTCTACTAACTAACCTATAGAAGATGCATTCCAATAGAAAATATTGTGAAATTCCACACAAAACAATAGTTAATTATAAATAAATTAGCTCAAATATGCTGCTGTATAGATATTCAACCGGTATTAGTTAGGTATTCTATACATTTATACAAGTGGCAAAATTATAGGAATATTTGTAGAGTTATGTTAGTCTACATTTCTAATTTAACAAAAATATGATTAACCCGTTTTAGCCCCATAAAACTACCTTAAAACACCGTTTCTTGTGGTCCAAACATGCTCGTTCCTGAACTAGTTTGAATAAAGTTATCTTTACAGGTTAGTACAAATTGCACGACAATTGGTTGGGTTTTCTTAGATAATATATGTATTTGAACAGATGGTGCTTTTGGCCTTTGGTGTCATCAAAACGAACAAGTAAATCCATCCGGGGCCTAGGTCTTACCACGAGATCTACGATACTATCTAATTTCCTATCTGTGAAATTCGTTAATATAAAAAGCAGGATGGTATTGAAAATAGGATACATCCGACCTGAATTGAATTGAATTGAAAATAAGTTTATTCATCAATCATACAAGTATGTAAATTGAATGGTGTCAAAATTCTTAAACTACATTTAAAAACTTACAACATAATATCAGCTGTACAGTTCATCAAAATTATACAGAACCTTTTGTGTTAAGTATATTTTAAGCTGGGTTTTAAATTTTTTACAATCATCAATTCTCCTCAACCACTCTGGAAGCCCCTCCAAAAATTTTCTTCCGGCGTATGACGGTTTATTGTTGTAAAATTCCAATATATGGACACCAACAGAATATTTTTGATCTAATAGGGTACAAGCAACAAAAAAATAAAAAAAAATATTCTTAAAATGTTTTATTATTTTTTACCTATTTTTAGTGGCAACGTTAAAAGAAAATTACATAATTAATTTTTAATGCCTCTTGACACAATAAGTGCAAAGTTTGGTTTCCCTAGCTTGAATAATTCTTGAAATATAAATTGTTTTGTAAAAAAATACAAAATGGTGGATAGTGGCTAAACGTATTTTTTGTGCCTATGATTATTTGAACAAATAGTTTAGAATGATTGGTACTATTAGCCCCTGAAGTTTGTGACACCCCTTTATGAACACCTTGTATATTTATACAATTTTGTCTTCCCTTTTTGATTCCAGCATCCCAAATACTACTGGGCTACTGGAAAGTATTTGATGTTGAATTGACAAAACAAGATTTTACAAACGATATATTTCGGTATTCCATTTGTCATATTGACAAATGATATGCCGAATTCCCTTACCAAAGGGATTGTAGAATGAGATGAACAATCTGGTTCAAGTTTTTGCTATAAGCAGCTATATGCATAAAGTGCAGAATCTATATTTGCCGGATTAAAATTTGTTGTTTAATAGTTTATACAAAAAAGAAAGTCTCTTTGCACTCAATTTGGTGAACAGAATAGCGATTTAAGAATGAAAAATTATTTTACAGTTGGCTTTGTTAAACTAAAATATGACCCTAAATACTCGTCAAACAGCGCCAACAAAGTGGATACACTATTGGTTCCAACAAGCTCTAGTTGTAAGTATTTTCATTTACTAGAGTATTTTAGGTTTGCAATTTAAAACGTATACTGCTTTATACTTTCAACCTACGTTAATCAATTTGGTTTGAAGTGACTGGAGCTTGATGGTTTTTACTTTTTATGAAACAAAACTAGGGAGACCAGGGAAACTAGGGGGACGTGAGTGCGTTTGCTGGCCTAGTGGTTAGCATCTCGGACTTCGATATGGGAGAGATGGGTGTAATTCCCGGCACATCCTCACTTAAATATGGGTTTGGACCGCTTTGCCTAATAGTATATTTCATACCTAGGGCCGAAAACGAGGTTTTGCCGGCTCGAGATAGTTTTTAAGTTCAAGACGAAGTCGAGAACTTAAATCGATCGAGAGCTGCAAAACCATTTTCGATCCGTGGTACGAACACTATTTTTCATCACACTACTACTATTCACAATAATAATAATGAAAACTGATAGTCAACTTTAAGGATATGTGAAGAAGTAATTTCAGGAATCAGCAAAAATAATAATAATAAATAATCGTGGGTGCAGGAAATGCATATTCAGTATACATGGCGCTTATTGATTATTGCCCTGCTAGCAAAACACCTCAGCACCCGACTTGGCAATAAGTAATAGCCGTAACTCATGTATTGAATAGTCGATGTTTAGTTTTCCCTCCCTTTGGAGAGGTTAGGAAAGCTAATATACATAAGGATTGGTACTCGCTAAACTTATATAACAACCCTCAGTGTCCACTAAAAAATTACACGCAAAAGACTTTTTGAGTGCTTTAAAGAGTGTTTAATTTGTATGCAAGTAACTTACTTTTTCTTATTAAAGGTCTTGGAAAATTAGGAGTGGCCTTCTCTATATTAGCTAAAATCACAGTTATTCGAATATTTGAAATCAACTTGCAATGCTGATTTGATTATAAAATACCCGCACCGCAGCAAACCTGCAGACTAAGCGAATTTAAAGCTGTATGATGGAAGTTTAACTACAATATTTCCATAAACAAGTCATATTTATCCCCATTCAATAACCATTAGATTTAACGTGTACTTAGGCTTGCTGCTACAGGGAAGGTAAAAAATGTTTTTTACTGAATATTAACAGTAAAGCAGAGTTTGGGTAAATTTGCCAAATTCGATCCAAACATATCCAAAAACATGCAAACTACAACAGTTTTATTTTTCTCCATACGAATAACATGGGAATTTCAAACGTACAGTCTTTATGGAATTCATCCGAATTTTTCAATTATACAACAATGCTACAATATAAAAAGTGGTTTGTTTTTCAAGCTCTACACGATGGCTATAAATTGAGCATATTGTTTTAAAGGTAAAAATATGAAAAAACTACATTTAAAAAAATCTCAAAACCATATACCAGTATTAGTCAGTGGGTGCCTATGACCCCATATTGTTAGTTGACAACCTCACTCAAGTTCATGCCAGTCGTATTTCAGTTCAGTAGTTCAGCTCCTGTAAATTTTAATCGAAATCTGACCTAAATTACTTGAGTTATCGTATTCACGGACACATATATATCAAAGTTTCAACGAGTATTGGTGGTATTGGCCACTGGGTGCATCAAAATTAAAAAGTAAATCGGCCCCAGGTTTAGGCATTACCATGAGAGCTACGGTAATAGCTGCTTCCTATAGAGAAATTCGCAAAACCCTTTAAGCTAATACATCCTTCCACTGCCTATCAGAGAGTCTTATTCCTAAGTAGGATGATCAACATACCCAGGGTTGATGTGGTGGATCTCAAGGCGGGGTTCTGAGGCCGAGGGTAGGTCCTGGAGTAGATCCCATCACCGGAGTACTCTTCCTCCGTACTAGCCCCCAGCTGGCCTGCACACACGAACACATCACATATAACACAGCATAAACCACACATTGTAGTCTGCTTATAACAAAGGTTCATAACTGATCATAACTGTTTGTATCTTGAGTTGTACTGGCTTAAGCGAAAACTCAAGCAGGCTCAAAAAATCTCAATATGAGCACTCTTCAAATATACGCCTCTTCAAAGTAAAGGTGAAACGGATGTTAGTATACTCCAACTGAAAACGGGGCTGAGTTTAAAAACCACTATGGATTCTCTAAATGAGTAAATAACCTAAACATGTTTGTATACTTATTGAGTGTATCCTGCACATTATATACGGTACTTCATTTTTCATGCCTATTCATATTTCTATTTATACAGGGTGGTAAAAAAGTCCCTGGACAGTTAAATATTTTAAAAAATAATGCAGATAGAGCTACAATACTTGGTACAACGTTACAGGGCATAAAACTATATTTTAACACATATTCAGTGATCCAATAACTCTTCAGGGGGACGGCCCACAAGGAGTCGGAAGAAAATCTTAAATGGAAGCATAGGTCAATATGCACATCAAATTAAAGGTCTTTTTTAGTAGAATACAATGCCGCAAACCGCACTTCAAAAGGTTGATCCTGCGCAAAATGACAGTTGTTCAAAGATTCATTTAATTTTCATTGTTATTATACGCTTACTCCTCAGGGCACAACCCTAGGAATCGGAAGAAAATTGTTGACGTAAGCATAGGTCGATATGCACATCAAATTAAAGGTCTTTACTAGTAGATTACGATGCCGTAAATTCAAGCTCAAAAGAATGCCTGAGTAAAAAATGGCAGTCGTTCAAAGATTCAAAATGGCGGATTCAAGAAATCTTGTTGTTGTTGTTGTTGACAATTTAGGGTAGAAAGAAGTATTTCTGTAACGTATATAATCAAACCTGAGCTTTTTCGTAGTAAATGTGGCAGCTCCGAAGATATAAAATGGAGGATCAATCTACTTAACGTTTGAAATGATCCGAAAGTACGTGGTGTTCTCAGAAAAAACTACGGATTTTCTGAGAAAAATGGTGTTCAAAGAGGCTTAACTCAAATGTTGAAGTTTCGTCCTCTTATTCGTATTTTATTTTATTTTGTGTGTTTTTGCATTCTTGGAAATTTTTTTATTTGCAAGAGAACTTTTCAAATCCTGGTCTTTTTATATTTAACGACCTTTTTTCTTGAATATCACAATTATAATTGAATAAAATTAAACATCCAGCTCCAGAATAAACCCGCTTCAAATTTTAACAGCAAACGTCAGATTTCAAGGTAAGTACTATGACCTCTTAACTAACCATACAATAAAAATAGACACAAATTCCAATATCACTTTAAATGAGCTATTTCCAAAATGATTAAGTTATATTAAGAGCGTGGGATTGTTGTGATGTTACTCTTAATTGTTATTACACATTTGACTAACCCTTAGACTCGCTTTATTGTTAAATTGGAATTAAACTCAAACAAACATCAGTTATGACCAGTGTCTAAAACTAGATGGTTAATATTAAACATTGGATTGTATTACTAATGGAAGTTTTAGTTATGAATTGAACAACTGTGTCAAGTGCATCGTGGATGTTATTCATTCACGCATTTTAATTAATTCAAAACAATTCGACATTTTTATGACATTGATGGATATGGCAACTAATAGAGACTGTTACTGAATTAATTGAGAATTTTGTATTTTTCCAGTAAACTACTGTTTTCGACTTTTGCCAAACAATTGTTGTAGAAGCAAAACTTTTAGTACAATTATATAAAACTATTGCACATATCCAGTGGCTAAATCAAATTATGTGATTAACTACTTAATGGACAATGTACTTATGATAATTAAGTTTTAAGTTATAAAGACAAGGGTGGTGTATAAAGAATGTTTACGGTAATCTGCGTTACGAAATGCTTATTAATGAAAACTAGAGGTCGTCCAGTGGTCGAAGACTCGACCAAAAATATGTAAGGTACATCCTTCTTTATTTCACCCCACGGTGTAAATAAAACATGTGATTGGAATTCCTTCCATTCGTTTTGATTTTCTGTTAATATTTTGTTGTTATTTCGTCTCCAGCATGGCAACCCATAAGGTCCAAGTCATTTTTTTTATTTTAAATCCATTTTTTGTGTGCTTATTTCTGAGCCTATTTTAATTTATAAAAGGTTTCTGCAAATCTTCAGGGAAAAAACATCCTAACAATATGCATGGATTTTCCCTGCGATGCACACGAGCTGAGAAAAAAGGTTTTAAAGAAACATGCTTGCCTATTGATATATAGGATATGCCCTAAACACATGCCTCGACAAATATTTTAATTTTTAGATATATGAATTAAAAATATATGGATTCCTAAACTTATGCCAATAAGAGATTTAGCTCAGTCCACTGTCCAACTAACAAAAGATTTAAAATTCAATCAATAGTTTTTAGTACTATAAAATTTATCACATAATATTAAATATTTTTGGTATGCTTTAGTGCATTTGGAAAATAAAAGTGGCATAAGCACTATTTAATGTAAGACATTTTATCATACAGCACAATTAATGAATTGCTCAAATGTTGGAAGTCTAAAATGTAAGAATGCAAGTTTGAATATATTTAGCTACTCATATTACTGATAAAATTGAATTATTCTCTATGACCTTTATTTAACAAATATAACTTAATAAAGAGGAATCATGGTTTGTGTTTTGTATTCAACTAATTTAATAAAGCATTTTGATTCAGATTCGTACATTAAATCAAACGAGTGGCTGAAACCATGATGAGTAATTAGATTGATAATTTATTTTCAAGCTGGACTCATTCGTACAAGTACTACGTCTAATTTTAACACACAAGAATTTATGTTTTACAATTAGAACGTGAGATAATCATATTCTCTTTTGGTGCCTCTTCACAGAACATTGCCACGGAAGAAAAAATCCATTCAAAGATATAAACAGATTTTCTAACCTTGCCCCCCATACGTATAATTAGATTCAAACCAATAGAGCCTCAATTCTGAGAAACAAAAATTGTCTTCATGAAACAACTAATGATGTGATCATCGAGGCAGTGAATAGGAATATCAATTTGCTCGTTTAAACTATTGCTCCCAAAGTCCTAAGTAATACACGAAGGTACATCAAGTTAAATTATTGAATCTACAGAGCCGTTTATTGAAATTAACCTTTAGATAATGAAATAGGTATCCCGTAATATATGGGCCAGCTGTAGCCAATTTCTATAACCCATTTTAGAGAGTTTCCCTATAGGGAAGGAGCTATTACCATAGTCTCGTAGTAAGTTAGACCTAGGTCCGGGACCGATTTAATTTATCATTTTGATGTCCCCAGAGGCAAAAACACAATCCGTTCAAAATGTTATGTGTCCGTAAACGTGATTTACTTTGTCCGATTGGTAATATTGTCCGATTTTGATGGAATTTGGCTTGAAGGTGTAGGGCGGCCGGCAATATAAAATTTAATGAGTTCGCGAACCAGCATGATTGGACCATGGAGACGGGGTTTTATGGGGTGGTTTGTGGGGTAAAAATTGGGTTTTCTCACTTCTCAGTGCATTCTGACGGTGACTCAATTCAACCACGTCCATTATTTTACTTTCTCCCTCTATACATAGGCCTGGTATATGGAGAAAGTATTTTTCGTCAACATTTTCGAGTTTGAGATTTGAGTGGACGACCCAAAAAAGTTGTTTTCGAAGTAATGTCTGTGTGTGTGTGGATGTACAGAGTATACATCCAGTACAGCTACAGAACTACAGACCACGCCTGTGGTAGAAAATTGATTAAATTTGGTATGTTGATACTAATCCATGGTATATCCGGGTGTTTTTCATTGTTTTTAAATTTTGATTTTTAATGGTGATTTTCCCATAAATTAACAGAAAATTCGAATGTTCTAAAAAATAGCCCGCACAATTTTGACAAAATTGTAGTGCGATACAGCCTTTTAAATTCTGAACAAAATTGTTTAACTTACATAGCTGGGAAAACTATGGTTTGAAAGCTATTACGGAAAAACGAAAAATTACGGAAAATCGGATTTTTTTAAAAAGCTGGTTTCGAGTAAAGTTAGTATTTTATGGTCCTTATAATTCTAAACTAAATAGTGCAACTTTCATTGCTTTAAAAATTACAGTTCAAAAGTTATTGCAACTTTTGTGATTTTCAAAATATACCCATGATAAAGGGTTTGGACAAGCTAATGGGAGAAAGTATGTGTCACATTGCTGATACCGTGTATTTAATCTTAAACTGGCGAAATATCAAACATTGGAATGTGATGTCAACTTATATTAATAGTAAAAAGGAACTGTAAAAAAAATTTAAGTTCGACTTTAGCAGAGGGTTTTTTTTATAAAGAAGAAGCCTAAAGATTATTTCTGTTCAAATAAAGATTTGTTTGTTATATAAACAGTACTGAATTACTCCATATCTTAAAGCTATTGGTGATTAAAAGGATTAGAAGCTAGGCCTTCTAGAACAAAGTCACGGGTTCCAACCACTAAACCTGACGAGTTATAGTAGTAGTCGAAGGTTATCACTTCAAAACTCACTATCGACATAACATTGTGAGTTGAATTTTAACTCGACTGACAACTCCATCATTTGCCCTGTAATTTAAACCTTCCCACCCTAATTCATGCTGAAGTTTCATTCACTAATTGAGGCCCTTATTGCATCAGTCAACCTCAATACTACATTCACCCTCTGGACTTCTGCTTATTTCCTTTTCTCGTGTTCAATGCTAATTGGTGATCCCAGAATACGAATATTTGTTTCCCTTTTTTAGGGAGAGGCTAAATACGTAAATATTTTGATTATTTAACCAAACGAAATTGCATTGAAAGTTCTTGAAATATTATCAACTGTTACTAGTATCCAGGGCTTGAAACAGTTCTAAACTTCCAACTTCTGATGAATCGCAGAATTTAAGCCTAAATTAACTACTGGGGCGGAGCGGATTTAAAGGTTAAATCCTAAACTAATTACATTTTAGGAGCTTACGAAGGCTATTCTTGTAGCATTCAACAAAGGTTTTTTAAAACCCTCTCGGTAGAGCTTAGATTGTATAGAAGCTTAGATATACCTAGAACGGGATAGGTTACGGATTTTCTGAGAAAAATATCCTATAATATTCATTTCAGTTAATGTTGTAGTTTCGTCCTCTTATTTTCTAAAATAATATTTTTTACTATAATTTTTTTATATCCTTAATCATGCTACATATAAACTTGTAGATTTTCTTTATGATACATCCTGAAGATGAGAGCAATTCTCTTGGAGATAACAAAATGTTCAAATATTTTTTGTGGTTTTCCAATATTTAGAGTATATAACCAGATTTGTCATACCTTTCCTACTGCACAAACACTCGTAATGAGAATCACTGTTGTTACTGTTTTGAGAATAATAAATGTTTGTAAAACGACTTAAATGTTTTGGGAGGATTGTAAACAAATCTGTGGAGATATCACTTCGTTCCGCTGATTCTATCGCTGATCGGTGTCAAAAGAAGCTACAAACCACAATCGCATGAATTTAGTGCAATCCATACACTCAAGGTAAGCTAAATAAGTCGACAAAATGTCTATTAATTTTTATTTCACTTAACATTCATTATGTGTTATGAAAATCAACTATAATTTCAGCCTATATTTGCAACTAAATTTTTGCCTTACACGTTTTGTCATTTCTAAAGTGTGTTGTTATTATGTGTTGAAAGTTTCAAAAGACTTATCCGTATGTCATTGACGAATTAACTGAACTAATCAACTGAGTTATTTTTGTAGCCAACGCATCGTTTAGAGATTTGCCTTATTTATTACTTGTTGAATATGTAAATCTTTTGGATTATTGTTATCCTTTTTTGTTGTTAGTCATTAGAATTGTTTAGTTTAATCAATCTCTTCAAATGGCCTCGCCATTAAAATGAATGGATGAATAAATGATCTTTACTGTTTTTGCTTATCTACAATTTTGCCAATAGCAAGATCAAAATTCTCGCTCGAAAGAAGCTTTTAATTTTTATTATTTTCTATTTTGTTATCCATATACCTATCATAAACAGTTTTTACTAAAACCACATTTACGTACTATTATACACAAGACGATACATAAATGAACATACAATATGTACATCATGATGGTTAACCCCCCACACGCTGCAATCAGTTAAGCCTAAGGGTAATTATAATTACACTGGCTTTAGATGTAGTAAGATTATCTCGAAACCCCCACCTCCCCCAAAATTAGAGGTACCACACTTTTATTTTTTTAGTAGTCTTTGCAATTCCAAAAATAATATTTGTAATGTTATACTCTCTTTGTAATTTTAGGAATCATTCATTCCGTATATCAAGTTATTTAAAATGTATAAAAAAAATAAAATTACTTTCGTACAGCATTTTGTTAATTAATTCTGGGGCAAATACATTTTGATGTGAACACTATTGTAATCTGATGGGTATTTTAAGAATATTGATAGCTTTGTGATTTAAATTGAGAAGTTAAATCTGTGCCCTTCCAATCGTCAATTTTTATTTGTATCACGTTAAGAAGGATTTTTAATGATTCGAGTTTACTTGGTTTATCACACGGAAATAGCTGTCTCTTTTTATTGAACCCAAACAAACTTCCTTTATGTTTTATCCATCTTATATAATATATAATGGATAGACCAATAATTAAATTATATTTCACTACACTTACTATTGTTAGTATTATTGTTCAAAAGGGCACTATTAGAAATCAATCATACCCGAATTAAGCTTTTGTTCATAGCTTTAATATACTAAAGACCTCTAAATGCTATGTGCTAAGGGAGGATTTAGGATTTGTACTTCAATCAACAATAGATAGAACAATTAATCTAGAACAATAGATGGATGCTTTATCATAGTTGCACGACAGAAAATTTAAAAATGTGATTTTTTGTGCCCTGTGTTTATTTGTTCTAATATTGTAACACCTAGAATAGTATGTGTTAAACCATCTTCCATAGTTTAATATATTCCATCATATAAAGCCACAATGATATTCATTGCTATACCATTTCTGGTAGTAATTTGTTCCTATAGTGCAAATATATGTGTTTTTAAATAATTAATCAATTAACCAATATCAACAAAAATTTGAATTATACAGCTTCGATTTCTTCTTGTTTTCCTCATCATGCAATTTTAAGTTTAAAATACATTCAAGGATAACTAAAACAGATATAGCTTTTCATTATATACAGACTGGTACACTGACTTTAAATCTATTCTTTACTCGTCATATCCTAGTCAATAACCATGGAATCAATGCATATTTTTTACACAAGATAGGTTATAAATGGCTAATTAGTCGTATTTCAAGGTTGAGCTACAAAGGGGGAACTTGGTATCATAATAGTGAGATCTTTAGGAGCCCGTCAATTTTAGGGGACTCACGTCTATTAATTATTATAGACTGTGAACGCCTTTTGAATTGACCACGCAGCTACACATTACATTTAACTGAACAAACTCTGCAGTATCATGTTCCTTAGCTAAATTATGTTTGCATATAGCTAAAATTTGGCAAGTGATAAGTAATATGGCGTTTGTTCCGCTGCGATCTGATAAAACAAATTTCGTTTAGAACATTCTTAAGATTTCTGATCCAAGGAAGCTTTTAGATTAGGTAATTGGTTTGGATGGATTTAAATTTCATGCGCCTCAATAATGGCTTTTCAAGTTGAATCTGCTTGGGAACTTGTATTATTGTTGAATTTGTAGCCTATGTTGAATTATTTAGAAAACAATAATCTCTTCAATGCGGAAAATAAAATATCCACCAAACAGTTGATCATATAAGCGGTATGTTTTAATTTGGATATATTTCTCAATTTAACTCAATGTGGCGTCAAACGTGGTAATCATTGTTTGTGATCAATCACATCTGTTGGTGTTTAGGTTCTATATTGGTTTGTTTGCCAACGGATTTAGATTCCATGAAACGTGTTTTAACATCAAGTGAACATAGTTATGACTATATAGGCTTACTAAAGGTAGTCCAGAGGTGTCCAGTCTACCTACAACCGCCGTGTAGTGATAGCGCTATCAAGTTCTTACGTGTTTAAAAGTCCCGTGTTCCATGTCGTGTGTATGTACTGTATGTGTAAATTATTTTGATGTTTTTGACGTAAAGCTCCGACGATGTTGCATTTCCAACGAAACATGTCAGCTTTGAACAACATTATTTGAAGTTAGACGCAATTTTGGACTACTGACGGAGTTTACATTAGACTACATTAAACTACAAGTAAGCCTATAAAGTCATTTATACGTAGTCCAGGGGCTATCAGAATGAATACTTTGAACATCGTTGCGTATACAATATTTTAATTTTAAACTATAGTTTTTAATTTTATATCGAGGATATATTTTTAACCCTTAGACTACAGAGGTAATAATCACGATTCTCTGGAGAAGATTAATTTTTATGACCCATCCCTAATAAATTCTAGAAACCCGTTCAACCATTAGGTAAATGGTGGGAGCTATATTCAGAAATACAAATTTAAATTGACTTGGAATCAATTGAATTAAATTCTGTGCCCGAAAGTTTTTGTTTTACATGTCAGTGATTGTTTCCTAGTACTTGTTGATAGTGGTTAGTACTTACTCTGATCAGTAAGACATTTGTATTTATTTAGATATTTTTCAATAGCTATTGCATTTGTCATTCACCGGTCTACTTTGTACAATAGCGTTGACATATGTTTTTGACAAGGTGGTTATGCCTCTTCGAAAGAAATTTCCAAAGGATATAGAGTCAGAATTGAAAGAAGACGATTTAACTAACTCTATCCGTAATCTTACCCAACATATAAAACGCCTAGCGAAAATATACTTAATTATAAATGGCATAGGAAATGTTTTTAAAACAATGGCCAATGAAAAGTTGATTTGCTTTCTTTTACTGTGTGTGTTTCGGAGCTTTGAAATTGTGTTCATAACATAATTCAGTACGCAGTTGTCATCAGACTTGTTAATGCTGATGTACGTTTAAAATATTACAAAAATTGTGTGGATTCATTTTTTTTTATTTTAGATTTCATTAAAGAGTAAAAAAAGACACAATAAATACTATCCGTGTGTTGAGTGAATGCATTTAGACTGTATTTAGACTGCCAATTTGGAATTTAAATCTTTGTGTTGGGAAATGCGCTTGAGGAGTTACTATCGTAATTTAGACACAAATAGTGTGGTTTTAGTTGAGGAAGTTGTTCAATACATAGAGAGGTCTCACCTTAGATGTATAAGTTGAAGTTTGAAGTAGATAGGTACACCTACAGCTTAAGCTTAAGATGGGCCATGACCCACTGAGCTATGGCGTAAGTGATTCTATAGATTTTAACCCGGGTCTAATACAGAATAACAGTGCTCCAGATATGGTGTATCCAAAACAATTGTCATTGTACTAATAACACAAGAAATAACATAAATATTTGGCAAATTTCGATGAACCAAAAGGAACTGTTAACCCTTCATTATTGGATCATTGGCCTAATTTCCTCCTCAGGAGAAGCCTATTTCTTACGGTAACCTAACTGCCAACTTCTTTAGCGACTGTTCTAAATTAAGCCGCTATAATGGCTGTTACGAGTAAATAATTGTAACTTGAATTTTGAAACTTTCATGTGGATTATTGGTATCTATTAAAAATAAATATTAGAATTGACTAATTAAACCTCTTATACATTTTTCTTCAATAAATATTTTAACTTCGATGCAAAATCCTGTTTGTTTTTTTAAGTTAATTATATTATTGAGTTATTAACACAGTTTGTACGAAAATTGGGTGTTTCGATAAAAGGGGTTTACAGCTTTGATAGTGCAGAAAATTAATCATTGAACACTTAAAACTTGGTATTGGTATGAAAATGTACCAAAATGGTTCAGAATTTTTATCTTGTAAAAAAACTAGGTAAACTATCTCTTAATATGATAGTGTGGTAAGTTCCTAATGTTAACAATAGTTATTTATGAATCTGGAAAACAAAGTGTCATTTTCTTAAATGGGATAATTTGGTTGACGCACGAGGTGAAATAAGAAATTTTATCCAGTTTAACGAAGATATTTTGCATTCGAATTGATCATCATGTCTACTGGTCTTATGTGGCAACTGAAAATGTTTACTTCAATAGTAAGAAAAGTCAACAACACATTAACTAGTTTAGTACAATGGTGTCCAAATAAATCATCTAAAACAGTTACATTTTAAAACCACATTTTGTCAAATACTAGGTCTACATGTCTACAAAAGAACAAAAACTGGTAAAGTAGCATAGTGCTGTAGTCATAAATCATTTTCCTTTACTGGTTTGACTTGGTTCAGTTATCATTCGCAGTGTAAAGTAGTGGACAAAGAAAATTGCTGCGAAATCAGCTGTTACTGGTTTTCTTAACAATGTACGAGCAAAATAATAACGTTGAAACACAAATAACCTAATTTAAATTCAATTACCGTGATAATAGTTTATTACAATAAACTATAAAATATTTTTTTTAATATTGCAATTAATTTTTTCTGAGAAATTATGGTAACTGAAACTTCTTTAATATACTAAATCATCAATAATAAGGAGAGGATGTTTTTTACGTTTAGTTAGATGTTTATAAGCTTTACTTAGATAAAAATATTCGCAAATAGAGTTGATTTTGAATCTTCAATGAATCCAACAGAGATCTTAACAATACAGTTCAAATATAAAAATCCACACAATCACATTTTCTAGAAATTTCATTCCACTTAAGTGGTTTTCATAGCAGATCACAATATCCCCCTAATCCCATAAAGCGAGGATCATAATGCGACTTATTCTCCACACATAATGCAATGAATACATGTTTATTCTGAGAAATTTGCTTGATCCACAAAGTACATAATAGTGAACATTCTCAGAGCAAACATTATAAAAGGCTACGTTAAATGTGATAAAGGCCTCAATTTTGTTTATTCATGCGTAAAGTCAATTTCTCAGTACGATCTCTTATTATTTGCGTGGCGTTTGACAGTAAGTTTACATTATTATTCAGGTAATCTTCACATTATGAAATACTTTAATACTTTTCAATGAAATGGCGACCATACAAAGTAGGTATTTTAAGCCAAGTATGAATGGAGATGAGTGTAGGAGTGGCGCGATCTTGTAGTCTTGTTAGGGACTAAGGCCAACATATTCCTTAGACACAGCTGTTAATAAATAGCCCATACAGATAATGGTAACTAAGGGACCTACAGTTTATAGTGGAATCCGAACATCATTTTTGCCTTGGTATTAACGAATTGGTCTAATTATCAGGATAGTACTACGGATAGTCGTAGTACTCACTAGTGCAGACGTTATCCACACCAGGGAGTATTGCATCCACAGCGCATGCCTATAAATATCCACAATTGGGAGTAAATGATAATCTACAAGAGTACTACGTGTTACAAATACAGGGTGTTTTTGTGTAACGCAACCCAAATAATTACAACTAACGTGAGACACTTTTCACCATCAAAACCAGCTCATATGTTGGTATACCTGTTTTCTTGACTTCATTGCGGATTAGTTAGTATGCATCGTTCCAGTTATCTTTGATAATTTATTGTAAATAAAATGTAATACAATATAGTTCTTTTGCATGTTCAAACAGAGCTGGTAAAAACCCTAAGTTGAGGCTTATTCACAATAAAAATTCCCAATAACACTGAAACTCAGATAACTATGCAACAATGTATATCAGCTGATTGGAAATGAAATAAAGATTCCAGGCATACCAACATGTAAGCTTTTTGTCGTTTAACAATGACTTATAGTACTAGTAATTTGGGTTGCGTTGAAAACACCCTGTACTTCCAGTGAAATGTTCTATGTTTCACCTTTGCTACACAATAATGGACGGATTAAGGTTGCGTGTTTATCTTATATCGATCACGTCTTAGCAGCAAGCAAAGGTTCTACTTTGCAAAAATAGTTACAACCCAACATCAAAACTCGCCATTTAAATTTATGGTAAAAATAACGATAGGGTTACCGTTTTGGAATGAGCTTAGGAAAGTAAATCCTTTGTTATTGAGTGTTATCAAATATGCATGTCCACTGATGTTATGTTGTAGTTGTTAATCATTTTTGATTGTGTTGTTCTTTAGAGTAACTTCCATGGATATATATGCTGTATTTGTTTTTGTTCATACGATTTACCAGGATTCTGTTAATACAACAACCAAACTCACAAAGATATGTTTCATAAGGGTCTTGATTGAAATTGTTAGGATTCCTGTTATTGCTGTTACTTTGCCAAGGGAAAGCACTAATCTTAAAACAAGTACACAACTTAATTGAACAGGTAAAATAAATTCAAAAATTCCCCTCTCAAGAACACCATTACTAAATTAACAAATTGAATGTGGAAAATGTGAAAAAATTTACCATTATATATCCACTGATTATTATATCCAAGGAAAATATTTTTCAATGAAAATTTGCCTGAAATCATCAGCGTAGCGTCTACACTATTGGTTTTGACTCCATGAATATCAATTAGCTGAAAACTAAGTTGAATGTGATCTAAAATGTAATCAGCACCAAATCAGCATAATTACATTGTTTATTAATTATATAAGATAACGAGAAACCATATTTACGATACGCTTGCTTTAGAGTGTTAGCGTAACTATATTTTGAACTTTTATCTTTCTGCCCGAATGAGTTGTCAAGAAATATTCCTTAGTAAGTTAATAAACCTTCCTATAAATGAAAGGCAAAAGATAACCAGCTTATGCCAAATATTCATGGAATGAACTTAAACATGCACACTAGATTTTGCAGCTGATCCGGGAGGAATCTTATGATATTGTAAACTCATTTTGGTCTGGACTCAAGGAGTAGCTGTGATTTGGTTTACATGCTACCAAATGATCTTAGTACCAATTAAACACTCTTGTCCGATTATGCTCGACTTTTTAAAATAAGAGTAAAAAGCATTATTATCACTCCAACAAAAATGTAGTTTCTTGTTTTTGGACTTTACATGCTACATGGTTATCCTAAGTTAATCATAATTTGTATACTTCTTGGAGCGTTCTAGCTTCCAGCTTAAAACAGCGTTTTATTCTAATTATCTTCATCTTTATCTCGTAAAAGTTATCTTAAAAATGTTATTTTAAACAATCGTCCTTACCGCAATCAAGTCAGTATTTAGTATTCTTTCATTGGTTAGTGGAATTTTCAATTTACTTTTAAAAACTAAATTATTTTTCGTTTTATTGTAAATTTGAGATCGCAACCACACTTATAGTGTCTATAGTTCAAAAGATTAATTATATAATAACAGGAGTAATATTAAACTTTTATTAAATGTTTGGTTAAGGCTCAAAGTTCCCTATAATCATCATTAATCATAGACATGTTTCAACTTTAATAGGAACCTTTGATTATTTTCTCAAAATTTCACAAAGTTTAGCTCATTAGTAACTATACAAAGCCACGTGAAATTATAGAAACCATAGGCGTTCTTTTGAAAAACTGGGTTGTTTCAAAAAAATCTCTACAAAGAACTTGTTTATATATTTGCTGCATGACGGTATACATGAGAGGCAAGAATATCGTTAGTTGATTTCTAGGAAGAGGATATCGCAAAGCGCTCTCTTTGTTGATAAAAGGGCTTAAACTGTTTTGATTGTGTTAAAATACCTGTACTCCTAAACTCTTACCAAACAAAACGCAAGTTCGAATTCCAGGATAAATGATTTATCCGTTTGAGCCGTGACTCTTTTCCACCGACGAATGTCACGACTCATTTTCAGTGTTCAAGTTTTTTAGTATAGTATGTGTTTTGCCATGTAACTGTTTGACTGTGAATTTGTGTGTCACGCGCTTGTTTTTACTCCTGCCGTGCAGTCGTCATAGGCTCCGAGATCGTGTAATTGAGAGCATATAGAAATATTTTAGTATCCTCTTTCATATTCATTTTTTTGTTTATTATGCTAATTTTAAAGGATTACTTGATTTTGTGCTGAGTTTGCTTCTCTACTATGCTGTTTTAGGCCGGGTCTGATGGGGCCCCGGAGGAGAGCCATCTGGCTTCCTTGAGCGTCGGCGGAGAGACTTACCATTCTGGCCTATTTTGGACTCTGGCCCCCTCTCCACCCAGCCTTATGGGTCCTCCGGTGTCGTCCGCCTGACCCGCCAAATCGTAGGGCTAATACCGCAAGTTGTTGTGCACGTGTTGATTGATTTTTTTTTATTGTTGCCGCCATGGACTGAGAGAGTATTTGGATCCAACCTGGTTGTTATTTATATAGATTTTTATTTCACCGTCACCAAAATGGATCTTTAAGTTTATTATTTGTTATTTTGTTTCAAAATTTTATTACTAGCCTAATTATTAATTCTTTGATTTATTTATTCTACTAGAGGGTCCCTAAAAGGTAATATTTTGACAAAGCCTAAATTAATGATTGAAAGGTATCTCTATTGTTATAACTGTAATCGTTTGTGTTACTTAGTAAGAATTTAAAATTATTAGAAGCTTTGAATGGAAATTTATTTTTGATAATAAAGAAATGCCTGTGAGTTAGGAGGATAGATGAATACTATACATTTTAGAATTTATGAAAAGATAAAATCTGATTATGGTTAATTGTTTTGTTTGTTGTTATTTATTGTTCATTACAGCTCGTTTCTCTCAAATAGCACGTTCTTGAGCCTTCCTCCATGGTTTTTCTTGTTGTTTGGTAAATTTTGTGAGCCGCTCCTCGTCCCTGCACATGGAATCACGCTTCCAAGTCGTTTGCCTGGGTACAGGTGCGAGGGCGTAGTTCACGTTTTGGTTAAGGAAGTTGGATTTAACAATAACTATTACTTATTGTTTCATTGTTATTCACGGGTATAAAACAACTAAATAGATCGTCGGTACACAATAGCAGATCAATCTTCCATAAAATACTCAGTCTGATTAACTTCTATGACTCGTCTATGTAATCTGTAAATAATGGAGTTTTAAATTAATTTCCATTAGAAGATAAATTGATTTGGCTATGTGTGATGTATTTATACTGATCTGAGTTTTAAAATGTCTCAACATCATCTTAAACCTGATATAGGCCTACAATTTTTAGCCTCCAAATTATCACCTTCGGCCCTTAGGGTAACATTTACAAAGGCAACTACCTCTGCCCAAGCAGTCTGGGAATGCTTCTTTCAATTTTTGTATTTACATATTCCAATTTGACAGTTGATCAACCAAGCAATTCATCTATTAAATTTTGTACCAAACGGCTAGTACGAAAAAGTTTATAAGATTTGACGAAAGTAGAGTTTAAAGTTGTAGAAGAATTCATGTAGATTTCTGCAGAAATCTCTACTCAATAACAGTGTCAAAGTGAAATGTTTATGCCAAACTATTATCCAGCTATCATTTGGAAATTGCAGGTAACCTTTAAAAGCAAACTTCTCCGAACATTTAATAGACATCTGCTTTCGTAAGTTTACATTTCTTTCAAGAAACCCAATTCCTTTCCTTCGTTGAAAAGAATGTTAATATATTATTAAATTATCTATCATGTATTTTATTATTAAGGTATGAAAGATGTTGCAGAAACTGTAAAAAGTTAGGCTACCACTCAATGCAACCATTTCCAGGTTTACTGTGGTTCGGATATTAATCATTTTTAATTTATATTTACATTTCTTAGCCTACTCAAATTCTAACCTATGGGTAATTTTATATTCGGGAACTGAATGCTTTATAACCTAAATATATTAACAAGTATTGTTTCACTGAGCTAAGAATAACTTAAATAACCCTAACTAAGGATATATTTAAAGTTCATACTATGAACAATACATTTTCACTTTTATATTCCAAGTTTAAATTTAACATTATTTCTTTTAAAGACGTTTTAAAATAAGCCTTTTTCATGGTAGAGATGTATCACAGATGGAACTGTATTTAATGGAATTGTCCATCTCCAGCCAGATAAGGCTTGATTGAGTCTGATTCGAAGATGTTATATACTGTAACTATTTAATTGAAGAATATTTTGGAAAGTTTTAGCAAACCATACGAAAATTTACGGTTGTTGCGTGTATATACGGTTGTTGACTTTATATTGTTGCATTTAAATTACCTATATTGTTTATCTATTTAATAATACGTGAGTATTTTGAAGGTCTACAATATCTAATTGAATTTTTAAGTCCAATTAATTTAATTTGTTTTCTAGAGTATCCCTCATAGAGGTTTAGGCATTTTATATTATAGTCCCACTTATGTACCTTAAGCTTTGAAACTTTACACATTTTATGAAATAGGTTTTGAAAACGTTCTGGATAAAACTCCGCTTTGAAACAGTTGTAGAAAAAAATAATGACATATTTAAAATAATACCAATTCATTTTCTATAAACACGTACCAAATTTCATCAAAATCGGATCATTTTAGCTCGAGTTTAACGTGCTAACGGGCATATGAATTTGAACGGATGGTTTTTTGGCCTCTGAGGACCTCAAAACGAAAAAGTAAATTGGTCCCGGGTCCAGGTCTTACCATGAGACCTACGGTAATAGCTTATTATCTATATGGGAAATTCGCTAAAACTTAAGCTTGGCCTCCCTAGTGCAGCTTCACTGCAACTTACGTTCCAGAGATTACTTTTTATGTCGAATAAAACGTCAAGTATTATGCTTGGGATAAGAAATGATTTTACAGAAGGCTATTTGTTAACTTTTCAATATGCCGCCATTTTGTTTTTACAAAAATTACTAAGCTGAAAATTTTCAAAATATTTTTAAAACGTACTCAATGAATTATGTTGAGTGTCAACGCTTTTGGTGCATAATTAGGCTAGTAATAAACACCAAAGTCTAAACCTCTTCATGGGACATCCTGTACACTAGAAATAAAAAAAAAAAACTCACCTGTTTGTAAGTTCTTCATGCACTTTAATGTTTTGTTGAGTATTTGCACCTCATTCTGATAATGATGTGACCTATATTTTACCTTTACATAGGTTTCGCCAATTATTGATTGTTGGCGAAATATCAATCACGAACATCCATTTGCCAAAGTAGCACATAGTTAATTATGTGTCATATGACGTCTCTCATAGCTATTTATGCCAAATAAACTGTGAAAATGTAGTAGCGCTATTTGGTATATTTACAAAGTTGCAACCGGTCAAAATCAAGGTTGGCTTTTTTAAATTGGGTTTTTATAAAACTAGGTAACTCGGCCTTCGAAAGTGATAAGTCCAATTTTAATGTATTGGAATGAAAGGGGGTAATTCTTTCATAAAGTAATAGACGTTTTCGCTCTAGCACGACTGTAATAGTTAATAGAAAATTCAGTTTGGATTCAAGAATGTAATAACTTTATACACATCCAGCTGTGTATACCGTATATAGTGTGTACCTACCAGTATACGATGTCTTGTACTTTGTCTACTGTGTATAACAATAAAATAATAAAACTTCAGCCAGCTGTGAATTAAGTGTGCTGAATGAGGCAAGGGCCTAGTTGAACAAATCAATAGTCTATGGTAGTGTATTATAAATTTGTATTAAAACATTGACAGAAACCTTTATGACCTACTACCCCTTGATCCTCATTATGGAAGAATTTACAATGGTTAAATACCTCAAGAGTTTACTTCAAACATGAATTTTCAATGAAATAAATATGCTACACGAAAATATTAAACCCTACTGTTAAATTTTACCGATTATAAGACACGAACTAAGTGGCGTGTCGTTGGGAAAAGTTCGACTGTGTCATTCTTGAAAGGGGTTTAAATGTTACTCGAAGTTCTTACTTCGGAACTTTAAAATTAACTGAAAATCGTCGAAAATTGTATTTTATATAAACACAAAAAGCTTGTCTTAAAAAAATAACTTGTCAATTTGGGTTACTTAAATTTTATTCAGAGGCTGTTAAACAAATCCGTGACCTTAAGTTTAGGGATTTCTCAAATTCAACTAATGTTTTTGTCACCAAGAAAAATTGTCAATTTTTTAGATGTTAAAAAAACCTCTGGCATTAACACATACTGTAATTAAAAGCCATTTGTGGGATGGAATCTTGGCCTTCTATTCTATTATAACCATAGAGGAGCCCGGGGAGCGAGCTGGTATAGTGGTAGAGCGCTGGGACTCGGTTCCCGAGGTTCTGGGTTCAAATCCAACCAATCACCAACGGATTTTATCCATGTTTTAATGCCACAACTTCCTAGGACTAGCCTAAAGAATCGTGCAAAACAGATGCTAGCGTCCTAGGATGTCTAGATGGAACATTAAAAACCCGAAGATGAGCCGAGTTTCGAATGAACAATGTGAACGTCATAATTTACAAACAACTGGAATACGAAAGGCATATTACAAAAACCCGAAAATAATTATTGAAATCAACACGATTCACGATAAGTTTAAAATGGTTTGTGAATCAAAATGTTTTAAAAATATAATATTTGAATTGAACGAAAGTTAAAACCGGTTAACTTAACTATCTTTTGTTTTTCTACAGAAGTAAATTAATTTACTATAAAACGAAATATTATTTTTGGCTGGAATAAGAATGTTATGATTTATATGTTTGTACAGACATCGTTCTCTGTAAATATTATGTTAATCAGCTTATGTTAATTAGCTTGATGGAATTTAGCATATTAAGACGGTGTAGTTTTAGGTTTATAACAAATTTATCAACTTTAGGAAATGGGTTCTTTTCAGGGGACGTATTTGAAGGTCATTTTCAATGAAATTGAGAATATGTGAAAAAGGGGTGTTGACCTTGGTGTGAGAAATATAGCTTGGTTATGTTCACCGATCACATAAGACCAAACCTGTATTGATCGTTGTATTACACATCGTAGTATTACAATCTTATAATACATCGTTGTATTACTCAATTGTATTACACAATTGTAATCTTTTCCAATACTTGAAAACATGTATGAAAATAATCTCATGAACCTATGATGATCTGTCTTGAATAATGATTGATAAAATATAGGCAAAAAGGAACCGCCAGAACTGAAATATTCTGCCACGTTATAACAATATACAACCCCACTATAATGTTACATGTGATTTTTTACCATCATCTTAATAAATAAACTAAGACTTGGATTTACTTTGCTATAATGACATCATTTTATCACTACATAAACCTGATTTACTCTTTATTTGAACTGTTAAGTATTTACTGTTTTGTAAATAAGAATGCCACCTATTGCATTAACAAATTATTGACTAATCTTTAACAATTAAAATTGGTCTTATGTGATCATGGTTATGTTTGAGGTATAAAGTCTTGAGTTAATAAGAATAAATAAAACATTAATTATGCCACTGCTTGGGCATATTTGTACTGACAGAGGAATATAAAACAGTAAAGTCATTGAGGGTAAAATTCAGGACATAACCGACATTAATTGTAACAATAACCTCTGACAAATGAAGAAGCGCATGTTACTATTTTTAAAACTAAAATTTATGAGTCACAAAAATTGGTTAAAATGAAATCATATTTTAAATAATTATAGTACAAATCACCTTGTTAGTACATTGTTTTACTAAACACTGTTTAGTATCTTGCTTGTGTATAATATTAAATATTATTTCATTTTGATCGACCATTATGTCAAAGATTTTTGGATTCTACTGGGATTCTACTATATATTTAGTATTATATTGTATTATAGTATTATATTATATATTATATAGTATATTATACGAATTGTGGATATTTATAGGGATGCATTGTGGATGCGATGCTCCCTGGTGTGGATTAACGTCCGCACTACGTGAGTACTACGACTATCCGCAGTACTATCCTGATAATTAGACCAATTCGTAAATTACAAGGAAAAAATTTGGTTCGGATTCCACTATAAACTGTAGGTCCCTTAGTTGCCATTAGCTGTATGGGCTATTAATTAACAGCTGTGTCTAAGGAACATGTCGGCCTTAGTCACTAACAAGACTACAAGATCGCGCCACTCATCCTACACTCATCCTTTACTTATATTTGGGTTTAAATACGCACATAGTGGCGTCCCCATCTTAAATAATTGAATTGAATTGAATTGAATTTATTAAAAGTGTTGTTGTCGTGCTAAATAAGTACTCATTTACTATTACAGTAATTAACTACACCAAAAGTAATTAGCACTAAACTGCCATACAAACAGTTTTAGCTCTCGCGGTCACTAATTGGGCACTAGCTGTTTAGATAAAACCTTTTAAATCATTTGTGTAAAATACACGAGGCCATTAAAATAGTCTCGTCCTCTTGTATATGCAGCACGCGCTGTATTCGAAGCATGATTATACATTTCTAGTTTTCCTGGATCGTGGTTTATAGCAACCTATTTGTCATGCTATCGTGCCTTTGCATTTATACAACGTAGAAATACCAAATTTGGGATGCCAGGAGCATACAGATTTCAACTTCTTGCACAGTTTGTTGGCTTATGAAGCTCTATTTATTCCACCAGTGTGACTTGCATTGACATTAAAGGCTGTCGGTTGAAAATGCTAATAGTTTATATAAATAGAGATTTTAAGAGTTTTGTTTTAATTTCCATGTATATTGTTTTATATTGGTTTACTTCACATATCCCTTCTGCTGTTCCATAATGAGTCCTTGCTATTGGGTTAGAAGTTTAATAAATTATATGAAATAAATATTTGATAGTGTTAGTCAGTCCTTAATAATTTTGCGCTCAACGAAAAAGTTGTTAGATATGGCCTTTTATTCTGTATTCCATAGACAAGATGGAAAATGTATATTTTGCCTCATGTATCAAATTATGCCCTAATTATGTTCGGACTGCATCTGAGTGCTTTGTTTGTACACGGTTGGTTCATTTTTCAGTTTCTACAAAAAATCTCAAACGTCACGCCTGCTAAATGAGTCAGTTGAAAGAGTAATATTTATTTCGTCATACTGCAGCAAAAACAGCCGTTTTTAATGCATGCGTTGCAGGTCTAAAGTAGCATTTTTACTCTAAGGAATAAAAATTATTTTTAGTCACTAGGGAGTAAAAATCAGCTGTTGTAAACAGTTGTAAATTTCGAACGTTCGATCGAAATTATTTTTCGATTGATTTATTAGGTTAGGTTTCAGCCTATTGTCGTCGATTGCTCAACATATCGATGGTGTAATGTACTGTAACACAATAGTAATAGACGAAATGGTTGAATCACTTACTTAACAGCTGTTTCTTTGCATTAGCAGAAATGAAAACAAGCTGGAAGTCGTTTTGAGAGGTTAACCCCAACACGTTAATATTTTTTGTTATGGGCGATGAGAAAATGCTCGAATACTTTGCCAACAATTTTTGGCGAATACACAGATTTAACAAATCTATTGAATATGATTTCGTGTTGAGTATTAAAGGAAAGTTTAACTAAATAAGTTAAAAGCAGATTTTCGTATTTAAACTAAGGTTTGAAAACTAAATTTTTAGATAACTTTATAGTCTGGTAAATAGAACAGTTTTTAAGGAGTATGAAGATGGTTATTCAATAAATATTTTTCAATATTTAAGTATTACCTTTGTATGTGTTTAAAACTTGAATTATTTTACGAATAAATCACTTTAAATTAGTTTATTAATAAATCATTTTAGAGTTTGTACAATCGTCACAAGACAAACGTAAGAACCACGTTAAGTTTTGAAACGGGATAACAATTTGTTTGGATTCATTAATTATTTCAAGAGGAACGTTAATACTAATACAAGCCGAGAATGAGAATCTATTTTCAGCACAACTAAATGAATAAATTTGCAACGAGAGAAGTTTGTCCTTACGTCTATTTCTAACAACTGAAATAACGTTACAAGGCTTAAACAAGCAATCCTTTTAACCTTTCATCCCATCACGTCCTCCATTAACAGTGGTTTTAACGATATATCAAGTGTTAACTTTATTTTAACATACTAGTGTTTCACAATACAATTCATTATATTTACCTTTATACCGACTTAGTATTTTTATTTTTAATAAATAAGAAAGGGGTTTACGAGGTACGTAAAAGTTAGTGAAATTCATAATAGTTCAATATTACAATGAGATTTTTTTGTTAAATAAACAATAAATTATTCCCTTTTAGATGACCGTAACCCAACCCTGTGAATAAATAATCACCAATTTCTACATCACGTACGAATCATTTAGTAAATATATTCTACGCATCATTAACTGCTCACACAAAATACCTGCTAAACAGAGTGGATTTAATTAAGACCTAAGAATATAAGTGTTGATTTCTGGATTTCTAGTGTTGTTAAGTAATTTTCCTAGTAAATACTACTGTTTGTAAAAGACTGACAATGGTTTAACGACCTTACAACAGCAAATAGTCTCTTCGATTACAATTTGAGTTAATCTTCAAGTAATACTGTCATAATTATTGTAATTTTGTATTTTTAGCGAATTTCCCAAATAGGGAATGAGCTATTACCGTAAGTCTCATGGTAAGACCTTGATCCGGGACCGATTTACTTTATCGTTTTGAGGTCCCCAGAGGCCAAAAACACCATCCGTTCAAATTCATATATATATGTGTGTCCGTTAGCGTGATAACTCGAGCAAAAGTTACCCGATTTAGATAAAATTTGGTACAAACGGGTAAACCTACGTTTATTCGAACGAGTTCACGAACCAGCATAATCGGAATATGGGAACGGAATATAGCAATAAAAAACACACCTCAATACCGCCCCTTGTAGCAGCAAACCTAAGTACTCACTAAAAATTATTGATATTTAGATAGGAAATTAGTCTGACAATTTTTAGGAAATATTTTAGTATAAATCCAGCCAGGTAAATGGAAATTCGCTTAGTCTGCGGCGGGGGTATTTTATTGAATGGGCTTGAAATCTTTTGTTCATAAAGGTTCCGTAATGGGATGTATATTAGAATTTTTAAAATCTTATTCGTTAACGTTACAATTTTATATTCTCTTGGTTTTCCATTGAGAAACATAGTAATGTAAACCAATCAGAGGCCTAAGATTTCCCTCCGTGGTACTGATCTTAATAGGTTTTTAGTATACCTAAGACACATATTAGACTACTGTTGTTATAAACAGATAAACACTTAATCGATCTTAAAAGGAGGGAATTTAAATTTTTGTAACGGTCTGGTTTAGTAGCAGAAATGTTCTTAGGAGGGAATTGATTTTACAGCTAAAATAAAAAAAAAATCGTATTAGAAATTATTACCTACCGGTAACCATCTGTTTTGTCGTTTTTTGAGCCACACGTACAGTAAGAAGTGCGTTGCATTCATTAGGAGAGTGTGGAATAGGGGAATCGGAGAAACGTGAAACGTGACATCGAAATGTGAAGAGAAAAAGAAATTCGCGTGTCAACCCTACTCTTAAAGTAAGCCCGTTCTTAATACGAAATAACACTACAATTATGCAGTTTTGCAATTTTTTATAAGTGTGAATTTTTTTTCATGATCGAAAGATGTGATTGGTCTTCAGTTGTTTTTGTCATCACCTGAAAAGCAATTTTCTATCATTGACCTTAAAGCTAGATTTACAACTACCACAAACATACATAAGCCAGTACAAATATTTTACAGCCTACACTATGGAAAATACTGTTAATTATGACATAATACTTACAATAACATTAGGATTGTTATAGTACGTGTTGTTAGTGAATTTGTCGGTAATACTTGTATTGGCAAGTGCAATAATCTCTTGAATGTAGAAGCGGACGAAAAGCCGATTGTAACTGTTATGTCAAAACTAACTTGGATGAGTGCTTAGTACAAACTGAAAAATCTATCTCAAATATAACATAAGAGTCAAACTATAAATTAAACACTATAGGGATACTAAGCATGCATAAGTTATGTCAATAATAAAACTGTACTAGCACGTTGAGATTGTATAAAGAGTAAGTATAGCTGGGGATTTCAAAAGTCAACAACCGGGTTAACCGCATGAGAGAAATGGGTTTCGGGACTCGGGATAGTGAGTGTGAGAGCAAGAGAGATAGAGAAAATCATATTAAGAGGGGAGGGTGAGAGAGAGAATAGACAGATAGACAGAGACATATAGACTGGCATATTTCAACGAGTTTAAATTTCGTTCCCGGTCTGTATATATATTGACATTGATATTGTATTATGTATGTCGGGGCGAGTGAGGGAAGGATTACCTCCGACTAGACGTCTCTTGCGCAAACTAGTGACTCCGTCACCGGAGGTGGGGCTGCTGATCTCTTCCTCCTCTTCAGGGATGGTGTATACTTCTCCAGGACTGTGGTCATAAAACGGTTCCATAAGAACCCCTTGTCCAACAATACTCGGAGCGGTATTTACTTTGGCTTTATCTAACTCTTCGCTTTCCGTCTGATTCGAAATAAGAGATGACTCATTGAGGTTTTTAATTTCCGACAGAATACTTTTTTCTCTACTGCTCTCATCATCGGAAGTCGGAGAGGTTGAATAGGGGGAGCCCGGTGACAATCTAACATCAGGGTTAAATGAAGAAGAACCGTCGACTGGGGAACCGGAGCCGGCCGGTGGATACTCACAGGGGTCGGTTCGCTGGGGATCCTTATCCGGCGCCTGGTTCTCCCACACCTGCAACAAGACAAAGCACTTAAATATCCACAGGAAGAAACGTATACAAACAAGTAAATAACTACTGTTATCCGGCCCGACACTTGGTTCTCCCACACCTTCAACAAGACAAAACACTTAAATATCCACAGGAAGAAACGTATACAAACAAGTAAATAACTACTGTTATCCGGCCCGGCACCTGGTTCTCCCACACCTTCAACAAGACAAAACACTTAAATATCCACAGGAAGAAACGTATACAAACAAGTAAATAACTACATTCATCCGGTGCCTGATTCTCCTACACCTGCAACAAGACCAAATACTTAAATATCCACAGGAAGAAATGTATACAAACAAGTAAATAACTACAGTTATCCGGCCCGGCACTTGGTTCTCCTACACCTTCAACAAGACAAAATCTTTAAATATCCACAGGAAGAAACGTATACAAACAAGTAAATAACTGCAGTTATCCGGCCCGGCACCTGGTTCTCCCACACCTTCAACAAGACAAAACACTTAAATATCCACAGGAAGAAACGTATACAAACAAGTAAATAACTACATTCATCCGGCGCCTGGTTCTCCCACACCTGCAACAAGACCAAATACTTAAATATCCACAGGAAGAAATGTATACAAACAAGTAAATAACTACAGTTATCCGGCCCGGCACTTGGTTCTCCTACACCTTCAACAAGACAAAATCTTTAAATATCCACAGGAAGAAACGTATACAAACAAGTAAATAACTGCAGTTATCCGGCCCGGCACTTGGTTCTCCTACACCTTCAACAAGACAAAATACTTAAATATCCACAGGAAGAAATGTATACAAACAAGTAAATAACTACAGTTATCCGGCCCGGCACTTGGTTCTCCTACACCTTCAACAAGACAAAATCTTTAAATATCCACAGGAAGAAATGTATACAAACAAGTAAATAACTACAGTTATCCGGCCCGGCACCTGGTTCTCCCACACCTTCAACAAGACATAATACTTAAATATCCACAGGAAGAAATGTATACAAACAAGTAAATAACTACAGCTATCCGGCCCGGCACCTGGTTCTCCCACACCTTCAATAAGACATAATACTTAAATATCCACAGGAAGAAACGTATACAAACAAGTAAATAACTACAGTTATCTGGCCCGGCACCTGGTTCTCCCACACCTTCAACAAGACATAATACTTAAATATCCACAGGAAGAAACGTATACAAACAAGTAAATAACTACAGTTATCTGGCCCGGCACCTGGTCCTCCCACACCTTCAACAAGGCATAATACTGAAATATCCACAGGAAGAAACGTATACAAACAAGTAAATAACTACAGTTATTCGGTGCCTCGTTCTCCCGACCTTGCCAAAAACGTACATCTGCACAAAATAAGATAAATAAAACACCTACAACACAACAGTCACTCATCTAGCTACAGATATAGACGTAAAAGAACAAGTAAATGAATAACCATGAACACGTAACAGAATAATAAATTATAAGTGAATTTACAGAAATTTCGCATGAAATTCATATCTAATTATCTAATTTAATTTACGACTACACTCTCGACGATGGAGTAATCTATGAAACGGTCGTAATGCAGTATTACCTCTGGGTTATGAAGACAGTAAGTAATTAATAGGGTTAGGCAAAAGGGTCGATACCCCCTATTAACTTTTTAAAGGGTTACACCAGAAAAGCCAAACTCTGCACCCAGGGCTACTACCCCTCTGCATAAAAGTGCACTTTTTTGTTTGTTTCCCAATTTCGAATGAAATCCGAAATGGGTTATTTTTGGGGCAGCTCATGAATTTTAATGTAAAGCCCCATTAAGTTACGCCTTATTTAAAAGGCCATTTCCATTGCCTTCGTATGTTCAAGGTACATAGAATTCATTGAATAATTGTATTTGTGAAAATTACGATCCGTAATAGAAGCAGATTCTCTTCTCTGTGAAATAGAGAAAAATTGAAACTAATAAAACCAAAAATACGCTGATACTCCTATCAACTGTATGTATAGTTATGTCATGTGTGGCATGCTCTGGCTGATAAAAACACACAATTGTGGCTTCGATTATCTCAACTCAACCAATGCTGATATCCCGGGATTAGTGTTGAAGGTTGTTCATGACTATAAATCCTCATAAACCCTTATTCACCTGAAACTATGGTGGGATTATTGTTTTTAGTGTATAATTGTATATGTATACGTATATTAATTTATTTTTTAAGAAAGTTCTCTGAGGTTGATGCAAACTAATATTTACCTCAATTTTGTATTGGATTGAGATAGGGACCTCTATTTTTACCGATATTCGTTTAATTATTAGAGCAGAATGTCAAAGGAGGAACTACAAACCAGTAGGGTCAAACACCTCAAACAAATTTAATACATGGTCACATAGTATAGAACAAACATGAAATAAGTATTTGTGAATGAGTAGGATGAATTGCATATTTTAGTAAACTCACTAATGAACAAGATTTTTTACTTGTAATATTTTTACAAACTTCTCTTCCAAGAGTAGAGAGCTTAAGAGTATTCGACGCAATTAACAGTATCATACAACTGGACACAAAGCACATGAATCGTAGAAACGCCTTTGAACTTATGTCATTCTCTGACTGGGTCTGATGATGAATGGAACAATAGAACTCCTTCACCCACTTTCATTTATAAATGTCAATATGTAGTTTTGCTATTTTATTAAGCTGTTATAAATAGCTGTTACATGTTGAATGTTATCCAATAGCAGAAATGCTACTGTAAATGGCAGCTTTCTAAAAGCTTATTTGATAAACTGACCAATTCGAACAAAACATGGTTTAGGAAATTTACAATACAGGAATTTCCTTAAGTATTACCTCCTAAGGTATCACCTTAAGTCACCTGACCTTAGTTGGCAAGACCTGAACCTGGGAGCGAATTAATTTTTCATTTTGATGTCCTCAGATGCCAAAAACACTATCCGTTCAAATTCATATATATAGATCATTAACTCGAGCGAAAATGGTCTGATTTTGACGAAACTTTGTTACAAACGTGTAGTCAAACGAGTTTGCAGTTTTATGGGGTAAAAACTTTGTACAGTATTCCCATTTTGACCCCAAAATATAAGATTTCACAATTGATTTCTTCACCATTTGGTAGAGATAAAAATACAAATAATTGAATATACGCTAAAGCGTTGTTATGTGCTTAAAAAAACTGTCTCAAATAAACTGTAAATTTGTAATTCCTATGTTATTTTAGTGGAAAATAAGTAAGCTGTTGTAGCTTGCTTGTTTATGAACATATTTTTATCAAGTTTGAAAACCCTTTATTTCATACCGAACTACTCTATTAACATATTATAAAAAAAAAACACTCTAATACCTTCACTGTAGCTGAAAACCTATGTATTCGTTAAACTAATGTTATATAAATATAAATAAATCTAATATTTTTAAAGATATATTTTAGTGAAAATATAATCAGTCAAGTGAAAATTCGTTAAGTCTGCAGGTTTTCTGCAGCGGGGGTGTTATAAATATATGAACATAAGTGCTTAGCTTTTGAAGAAAGATTGGTGCTATCATTACTTTGCAGTTGTGAAATTTGAAAAGATTTTATATTGAAATAGTTATAAAATGCTATTCTAAGGAAATCTTATTATATTTTAAACACTATACCAAGCCAATTTGGGTTACCAATCCACCTCGATATCAAATAAATAATTAGGTATGAACATTTTCTATATGTGCACTTAGCTTAAAATGAATATCTGTTGTCTAAGGTATAACTTATTGTGCTATTTTACTCAGGTAGAGTTCCTTAAGGATACTATCTTCTCCATGAATATTTCAGAGAGATTTTTATTCAAACAGAGCACATCAACTTAAATGCTAGCTCCTAGCTAGCCCAGCGGAGCACGTAGGCCTAGAGAAGTTTATGTGATGCTTTATGTGATAGTTTTATATTCCTTCACTTACACTGATTTCTTTAAAAGACAGGTCTTTTCACATCTTTAATTATTATTTTGCGTTTTACTTAAATTTTGTTTTCAATCATGCAATCATTATGGCGATCAGCGTCATATTGGTTAATAGTCTCACATTCGTCTTCAAGGTAACTTTTTGGGTGATTGTCAGAAGATCTGGATCTTAGTCGAGTGAATATTCTTTGCCAAATTACATATATCTATAGTAAGTTAATATAGACTGACAGCTTGTAAGTTAATTGATAAAAACTTGTTTAATAAAATTGTAGATAACCATAAGGAAGTTAAGTATTTTGACGTTACTGTATACGCAAAAACATATTTTAGTCCAACCACGGTCTGTTCTTGCTAAAATTAATGATTATTTTTTACTCTGTAACGATAAATTTTGTAAATAGTCGTACGTATTATTTGTTTACAAATAGTTTGCACCTAGTTATTTTCTTATCTTTCTAAGAGCGTTAACAGTTAAGGGTTTATAGCTCAGGACTTCCGGCCTGGAGGCACGTATTCGAATCTTGTCAATCACCAATGACAAGTTTACATGTAATAATACATTAAGCTGGTGGTTAGGACCTCATCCTCAGCTGTAGGTCTATATATCAAGAAAAGGAAAAAACACTAACGCCTCTTAAGCAAAAACCTTCTCTGTATGGCCCTCCCTCCCGAAAAGGTGTAAGAAGATGGCAAAGAAGCGATGTCTTGGGTTCGTGTTCTTTTATTAAATTTATCAGTAAGGTTCATTCTTGCACTGTTAAGGCTCCCCTCTTGATTTGCATTGTACGTGTTACGCACAGCCTAAAACCATAGTGGCGGACTAATTCAAAGTTAAACGACGTTACCAAGGCCTTTAATAAGTTGTAAAAATGGTGTTTACCGTATGAATAAATAAATGAATAAAAAATCTGATATGCCCAGGAGTTTGTTCGTGTTGCTTATATGTCCAATCTCGCCTACAGTATGACGCTATACTCTAGGGACATGCCCCTGCTGTCCATAAGATTCTACTTAAAAAAAAAACTGTCAGGGTTCTCTGTGGAGCCCAGCAGTTTTCGCAGTGTTTCATATCAAATTGTACCACAATGAATTGAAAAAAAAGAGAAGAGATTAATTAAAATTGAAACCTGCCTGCAGTTATGAGTGTGGTTTTTGAATTTTGTGCTTATTTCCTGTTTTGTAAAATTTTACATTGTTTTCCTCAGCATTCTTTACAGTTTTATTTACATAGTGTGCTTTTTGGACTTTTTGGACTTAAGCTTGTGAGTCAAGAGGAAATGCAACTCTGTTTTTTGTTACTATTAGTGACTTGGCCTATTGTAAATATTCCTGAACGGCTCAATAAATATTGAATCTTGAAATGTGAAACTTTTCAATTCGAACTGAACTGAAACGACTACTTTGAAAAACGGTCGTAGGTAAAAATCATTAACGTGGGATAAGAAATAAGCACTATGTATAACTTTTCAATATTGTGTGTTTGATAAAATGTTGGTTTTGCATTGTATAAATAATCAGTAGTTGCTATAAGCCAACTATAAAAGCTCAGTTTTGAGTCAACATGGTTTCAAAATTGTATCATTTAATTTACCACCCCAATTATTTTATAAAATATTATCGAAGCAATTTAACAACAAACATTACAATATTTTCATATAGAAATTATATTACATCCCTCGTGTTGTTAACCATGTATGATTTACCTTAAATGAAGATAAACTGATTGACCTGAGTTGTAACGGACGCCGAGCATACACGGATGTGTTCTGTAAATAACCTAAACTTTATTAACTTGTTAAATGAGTTTTCCTCCGCGTTCATTGAAACTTTAAATAAGGAAACATTTTCGTTTCCGTATTTTACTGATACAATCAAACACCTTCTCCAACACTTTGTGATATTAATTTACAGTATATTCTGTATTACCAAATATTCTGTATTAATTTACAGTACTGTATTTACTATATTAATTATTGTAAATATATTGTGTAGGTTAAATTGAAGAATATAACACATTTGAAGAGTCGGGGATCTACAAAATAGATTGTATCGATTGTGATAGCTTTTATATAGGACAAACCGTAAACTTTGTTAAACGTTTCAGAAACCTTGTCTCTACATGGAAAACAAATAATCCGGGAAGATCAAATGTCACACAACACTTGTTACAAAATGGCCACTCATTAGGGAAAATGGAAGACAATGTATGTATTTTAAAGAATGGTAAGAAAGGAAATGTGTTGAATGCTTGGGAAGAATTGTACATTTACAAGGAAAAATGTTAAAATAGAAATAAGCTAATTAATGAACAAGTGAATTTTGACTCCAGCTGTACTTATAGAACTTACTAGCCGGTACACTTCCGGTAGCCAATAGTATATAAGGGACGCCATTTTGATTCTTGTCATTGGCCTATTGGGTCTGATGATGATTGGGGTGTCCAATCGAAATCGATCACCAATTACGATCTTTTATATGTATTAACCGTATTGAGAGTAAACAGTATAAGTGTAAATATATTATCATAAGTGTTATTTGACGTATTTCTTGTGCTATATCAGATTATGTTGATCTTAACAAATTTGTTGTACTGGCTTTCAATTTTGACAAGTCACACCAGTCTTATAAGGCATAATTATTTTCCGCCTGATGGTATGGTAAATTACTACCGATATTTTCATGTATCCAGTGTAATATTTTAATTAATTGATATTTGAATGTAAATGCATCCAGTGATGTTGAAAGACGTATATTATGTATGATCATATCAACACGTATGTTTGAAAAAGGAATTTATCGAACACTTATTATGAAAAAATAAATTTATAAAGTTTGTTCATAAAATAACCACCAGGTTTGAATTACATTTATCTCACTTAATGTTTGTCCCACGAAACTGTGAATCA
Organism: Macrosteles quadrilineatus; assembly: GCF_028750875.1. Taxonomy (NCBI): domain Eukaryota; kingdom Metazoa; phylum Arthropoda; class Insecta; order Hemiptera; family Cicadellidae; genus Macrosteles; species Macrosteles quadrilineatus. The sequence continues at coordinate 18,879,376 of NW_026542600.1, forward strand.
GGTGTGGTTAAAGAGAATTTTTCTAAGTCTTATAATCATATGTTAATTGTCTTCCTTTTTATTTACTTTCATTAGTTGTTTTTTAAATGTCTATAATTGTAATAAAACTTATGTGTGTTAAAATATGATGTTTCAAAGTTTCTGAATAACTGCAACTGGTGTTGCGTATCTGGACATGATGGAGCATGGGTTGATTCAGCAACTTGAAGAGGGCATTTGTGTTTCAGCAAGACGGGGCTCTACCGTATTGGCATTGCTAACATATGTCCGAAATTGTATTAATTAACAATCCCTGATGGTTAGATTGGCTGCTGTGCTGAGAACGACTTAGCTCTCCTAAGGTGGCCACCCTGTTTCCCGGACCTTACTGTATCCGATTTCGTTCTCTGAGGCTAGGACCAGACATTCTGCCATTAGCTCAAATCCTGCTAGAGCTCCGAGAAAGGATTCGCGTTACATTGACAACAGTAAACCAAGATAAAGAATACCAACGTTTGGGCAGAGCTGCAACATAGACTGGAAACATGTTTCGCTGAAAACGGACGGCACCTTGAGAAACTTTAGTGATATCAAACAAAACTTGAGAGTTTTCTCTTTCAATCCATGCAATTTATAGTTTCAATCATGTATCTGTAAGTCCAATAAAGTATTTTAAATCCCGATGAATATTTTATGGACACCCTGTATTTTAAAGTAAACTAAAATTGTATTATGATCATCCCGTGTATCCTGAATAACAATAGATCGTACTCTCGTAAAACGCAGGGAAAATATTGAAACTAATTGAATCGTGTGAGCTAAGCCAACTAAAGAGAAAATAAATACCCCCGCCGCAGCAAACCTGCCGACTAAGCGAATTTCCATTTGTCTGGACTGATTTTCAATCAAATCTATTTAAATAACGTTGGGTTAAACGAGTACCTAGGTTTGCTGTTACAAGGAAACTAATTAATCGAGTTTTTTAGTAAAATATTGATAGCTTAGTACAAAATAAATAAATTTGCCAAGTTTGATAAAAATATATTCATAAACAAGCAAACTACAACATTTGACAATATTCTCCATAAGAATAACATGGGAATTTTAAATTTACAATTTTTTAAATTTTCTCCGTTACTAATAATCGAACAAAAATACTTTTATATACTAAATTATTTGTTTTTTTAAGCTCTTTAAAAAGGTCTAAAGAAAAATTGGGAAATTTTGTGTTTTGAGGGTCAAAAGTGATAAAAACCAATTTTTACCCCATAAAACACCCCGTAAAGCCCCGTTCCCATGGTCCGATCGTGCTGGTTCGCGAACTCATTCAAGTTTATCACGCTTTACACTTTTAAACCAAATTTCATCAAAATCGGACAAAAATTACTCAAGTTATCGCGTTCACGGACGTATATATATATATATGTATATAAGTCTATATATATATATATATATACATATATAAAAATTGGAACGAATAGTGTTTTTGGCCTCTGGGGACATCAAAATGAAAAAGTAAATCGGTCCCGGGTCTAGGTCTTACCGTGCCACCTACGGTAATAGCTACTTCCCTATAGGGAAATTCGCTAAAATGTATTCAATAAGTCCATTTGAAGTATATTAAATTATTGATGGGTTATAAAATATGCAACACTGTAGGGAAAATATCAATTGATGATTGTCCCATGAGCAATGCACACTTGTACACTAATCGTTTTATCACACACTGAAATGTTAATTTAATCAGTCCATGATATATCACCATTATACCATTCCAAGCGTCAGTATACGTGTATATTAGCATATTTATATCACTCGTTTCTATCACATACTTTTTCGATAAACCCGATCGGATGAAAATGTTTTCTTACTTTGGGAAAAATAGAGAAAGAATCGTCTATTGTATTGCCTCCAACCTCAAATGCTTCTAAATTGATTAGTGGACGGTTGAAAATATCTACAGTCCCATTCTTTCGGAGAAACTGAAAAAGGTTGTATCCAAACCTAATTTAATAACAGCTTTTTAATTAATTTATTTTACAACTGGTCGATTGTTTCTGAAATCATTCTGATTTCTTTCCTATGGAGTTCTTTAAAACAAAATATAAGGCAATAAGTATTAACTGGACATTTGTCTAATTATCAAACTGAATAGCTGAGTATTTACCCTTAAGGTTACTTACGGAATTCTCTGTTAAACAACTAGTTTTTACACTACTGTGTACAAGTTCAAATCGTAGCAATACATTTTCTTGCCATAAACAACAGCATAACATCATTACAAATACCATTTATTAGCATCAACATTTATATGTTATAAATTAATGTTATAAATGCTGATGCTAATAAATTAGTGTAACCATTTTGAATGTTCAATGTAATACAATTTTTGATCAATGTAAAAGAATTTAACCTGTATCCATCCACAACATGCAAGATGATGTTTTTAAGATTATGAAATTTGAAATATTCGTAATTTAATTAATACAATTTCTACACCACAATGTTCTTTTCTGTATAGTATTGCATTGATCAATGATTAATTTACCATTCTCATGAACTGTATTGTGTTATGCTGTACTTTTTTTAATTACAACACACTTCATAGTTGATTCACGCCTTTTATGTTTTTGTAGGAATATGAATCAATTATAAAATACCCCTGCCGCAGCAAACCTGCAGGCTAAGCGAATTTCCATCTACTTGGCTGGAATTCCACCTAATTATTCCTTTAAAATTGTCAGATTTATTTCCTATTTAAATATAATTAATTTTGATGAGTACTTAGGTTTGCTGCTACAAGGGAGAAAATATGGGTTTTTATTGAAATTGATAGCTTAGTATGAAGTAAACATAATTTCAAAATTGCATTTAAATATGTCCATAGACAAGCAAGCTACAACAGTTTATTTATTCTCCATAAGAATAACATGATATTTTATTAAAATTTAGACTTTTTTGGACTTTTTTCCGTAACCGTTTGACATACAACAAAGCTTAAATATACTATTTTTTTAGCTATACAAAATGGTTTGAAAAAAATTGCAAAATCTTATGTTTAGAGGGTGAAAAATGGGAAAAACCTATTTTTACTCCATAAAACCCCCCATAAGCCGCCGTTCCCATAGTGCGATCATGCTGGTTCGCGAACTCGTTCGAATAAATGTAGGTTTACAAGTTTATACCAAATTTAATCAAAATCGGATCATTATTGCTCGAGTTATCGCGCTAACGAACACATATATGTATATGAATTTGAACGGACGGTGTTTTTGGCCTATGGGGACCTCAAAACGAAAAAGTAAATCTGTCCAAGGTTCAGGTCTTACCATGAGACCTACGGTAATAGCTACTTCCCTATATGGAAATTCGCTAAAAAGAAACATAAATAAATACAATATATTCTGTGTACACACAAAATAGAAGACATAAAAAAAGCTGGACAAATAAAAAGTTTTTTTGTTTGAATAGTTATTAGTGATTTGCGTCCAATAACAAGTTACTTTAATTGATATCCATAGTTAGTGTTTCATGATTTTCATCAACCGATACTATCAAAACAGAGAGTTTTCAACCCAAAAAAATACCCCCTCTGCTTTAGCTCTCCCGTAAATGTTATGGAGATTAACGTTTAGCTTGTTAACTGTTAATGTAGGCCCTTTGTGGAGACATAGCAGACACTAATCACAGTTTGTTGCCTAATGGCGTCATTATTGCTATTGGGCAATTCAATATTTTGCTTTTTTATGCGATTTAGTATTTTAAACAAATAAAGCGTCTGGTTTTCATACAGGGTGTTTTTTAAAACACTTAACAACTTCAAACGACCATAAAACCTATATTTTCCCACTTAAAGCTATGGAAATAGAAATCAAAGACTACGAAACAATAACAAATGTTGGCATTAATAAGGAGTTTCCGCATCATCAATGTGTTTGCTATTATTTGCACGCTAAATATCAACTCTAAATTCATTTCGGACCAAACACAACCTAAAATAAGAATAATTTTTACTGCAAACGCTCTCCCAATTCTTTCAATGAGTTCTTATTTGGCGTTCATTTTACTTGTATGGACACGATCATACGAAGCCCCGAACAAAAAGTGACCAGGGGTATTATCTGGTGATCTAAAAGGCCAATATAAGTTTCGATACGAACTTCCATTGCGATTCTAATGAGACTCATAAATTCTTTGTCATTGTTTACCAATCAACAATATAAAAAAATCAGCTGAAAAAATGTTGCTGATTAAAACTTGTTTAGACCCTCTTTCATAAGGTGCTTTTAGAAAACTTTTATGTTACATGTACAGAGGATGGGAGGATGGTAAAGTTGTAGGTTTTATCTATAAACACTCTGTATTATTCATAACTGGGTAGTTGAGTGTTTACAGTATTCACCTAACAAAATCACTGGTTTCATTCTAAGAAAATTTGGGACCCTTTTGGTTTGAAACTCAGTCCAGCCGCTTAATAGAACTTTTAATAAATGGTCCTGGCTGATGAAACAGCTGGTCTTGGACAGTAAAAAAACCACACAAGCTATCTCACTTGGTACTCATCTTCTACGTTCTATACTCATCTTTCACTAATATTTGTGTTGTACATAGTTACACTAATATATACGCCAAGTTGCGTCCCCATCTTAATCACTAATTAGTTATTTGTGTAGATACCAGTGACTGTTTAACACCATACAATTAACACACAGATAACATTTTATGTGTATATAAAATATAATTTAGGTTATGTTTTCTTTTTTGAATGTTATGTTATTCTTAGTTGTTAACGTACGATCTAATAATTGTAATTGCTTACAACTTTACTTAAAAACTTTCTCCAGTCCAAGTGACTTATAGTACCCAGTCAAATCAGAATCTATAAAAACTATGTAATAATAAAACTTTTACTTAGATCACGTCTTAAAAAGGGCTAGTTATACATCTGATCTCATACTTAACAATATCAATTTACAATTTACACTTAGTTTTATTATTGTGTAATGTAGTAACAAGGAGCTAAATGGAGTTCAGATTTAGAATGTAAAACTAGTTTGAGTGGGTGAGGTTCATAATGTCCAAATTTCACAAACTCCAACGTCTAAAATATTAAATAAACAGTGTGTTTCATAACCTCCAAACTTCATAAACTCCAAAACTATAACTTTCAAATAAGCACAGTTTCACAATGTCCAAATTTCACAAACTCCAACTTTTAAATATCAAATAAACAGAGCGGTTCATAACCTCCAAGTTTCATAAGCTCCAACGGTATAGTCTCTGCCATAAGTCAATCGAATTGGCGGGATACCGAGGCGGACGGGCCGAATGAACCTCTCTGTTTTACACAAACATACATTCACTCAACCTGCTCTGCTACACTTATTTGTTAACATACAAATTTCAAATTGATATATTATTTTTCTGGAAAACCAGTGCTCATTACTATGTAGCTAGTTTTTACCTTAACATAATTTTTATAATTTATTTAGGCAAATTAAAACAGATGATTGTTTTTTAACACCATAAAAAACATGAAAAATGTAGTAAGCGAGGAACTTTTTTTATTTTTTGGTCAGGGAAAAAATTCCTGCGGCAAAGTTTTAGATCAAAGTATGAATTTTATTTTTTATTTGAAGCTTTTTTTGATACGGAGCCTGCTTGTATCATTTTTAAGCGATTACAAATAGGCATAAAATCGCTTGGCGCGGCATTGGCGCTAGGAGTTTGGCCGGCTCAGCATCAGTTTACGGGATATAGAAACTGAGTTTCTAGCATTTAATTATCATTATACTGTATTACATCAAATATGTCATTACATTACGAAGAATGGTAACTTAATTTACAGGCGTATGTTTGTGCATTTTAATGCTTACCGGTAGTCTATAGTTAACAAAATTCTTTGATATAAATGCTTCCCCGATTGTAATTTCGGAAATTGTCAACCACTGTAGAGTCTTCTGGCTCAGACTGTACCGTTGGAGGTTATGAAATTTGGACATTATGAACCGCACTGTTTATTTGGTATCTTAACGTTGGAGTTTGTGAAATTTGGACATTGTGAAACAGTGATTATTTGAATGTTATAGATTTGGAGCTTATGAAAATTGGAGGTTATGAACCACTCTGTTTATTTAATATTTTAAGCGTTGGAGTTTGTGAAATTTGGAGTTTATGAAACGCTCCCGTTTGGGTAAACCTTTGCGAACAACTGTAAATTAAAAAGCAATTACGCAAAATATCTTTGTTTCCTTGAAAAGTTACTTGGTTTTTAATTTTCTTCCTAATGATATTCCTCTTTAAATCCACCTCCTGATCCTTTCAGCAGTCTAATCTAAGAAGATCGATATCCATTGTATCTTTTCTCTTCAGATACTTTAAACCCAACGGCGAATCTCACTTTTCTTCATAGGAAACCTTCTAGGAAATGTGATGCAAATTGTTAGTGAAAAGTAATTAATACTTTTTCTTTTGTTCAAAAGTAGTAACCGTTATATTAATAATTACTGCTACAAATGAATATAAACTTTAATAATCTTATAGCATTTGGATTAAGGAAAATATATCTGACACCTTAATTAAAGTAGTTAAAAAAATTGACTAATTTCCTAAAATATTTTCATTTATTCCTATTGTATTTATCTCATATTTTTGTACTTTATATCAGTCCTATTCGGCATTCTTTGTCTTAAAATTGAATTTTATTTGCATCGTTACCTATTCCATTAGTTAATTTAAAAAACGTGATAACAGCAAATATGCGTTTTAACTGATCTTAAAAGAATGGAGTTTGGATAAATTAAGTGGTTTGGAGCAATTGTGGTTTTGCCAAAAATACTAATCAAGTCAAAGAAGGATTTTAAAGATCAATTTATCATTAGGCCTGATACTCATAAGTCTCAAATTGGAGCAAAGAAGCTTAGATTTAATCGTACAAAAAAAGTTAACTCAAAAGAATTGGTTTTGTTACAAGGCTTAGACTATTTGTAAGGAAAAGGTAATGGCAACGTTTGAAACTATTTTAAAATGAAGATAAGACAATAACAAACAACTGTCGGACGCGCGACGATGTTTTGTCTTACAATGTAAGTTTTCATTATTGAACACGTTAGAAATTAAACTTGTTATATGCAAATTTGTTGGTAGCGCTTGTAAAGTAAAGCTGTAAACCTGTGGATTATTGAAATCCTATCCAAACTGTTGAAATACTAGTAGCTTTTAGCAAATCTCCACTATAGGTAATATCCTGTTACATTGGGTCTTATGGTAAGACCTATAAAGTAGACTCAAATAGATGTTCCAGGAGGCCAAAAAACAATCCGTTCATATTCACATATAAAATATGCCCATTAACACGATAACTGGAGTAAAACGATTTAACCCGATATTTATGAAATTCAGTAAAAACATGTAGACCTGAGACTTCAACGATTTCGTGAACTAGCATCATTGGACAATGGGAGCAGTGTTGTATGGGGTGAAACTGGTTTTCCCATTTTTGGTCCAACGAATAAATTATTAAAATTGTTTAAAACTGTTTTTAGAGCAAAACAAATCATTTAGTATATTAAAGTGTTTTTGTGTCACGCCACGCCAAATAGTTAACAGAGAGAATAAAAAAAAACCTGTAAATTTATAAAAAATCTCTTAGGATTCTTAATTAGATTAATAAACTGTTTTACCGTCGACAAACTATCACTTTATTAAATTCTTTGCAGAATCAAACCTAAGTACTCGTTAAAATTAATGTCATTTTAATAAAGGGAATATTTTAGTGAAAATCAAACCATAAAATAAATTTGGCGTAGTCTACAGGATTGCTGCAGTGGGGAATTTTACTATGTGTAATGAATTAGTAATTTAAATATTGCACAATATTACGATTAGTTTACTGATATGATTGTAGATTTAAATAGTCTAGTAACACTTTTGTGAAATATTTCAACTTACACTGTACTCTAAAACTAAATGGTATCTCTGTTTGTCCAATGGTGATCAATAATCTCTTATCTCCCACCATTATCAGAACCAATAGGCAAGTGGGAAGTAAAATAGCATAAAAAGTATGGCAATATAATACGGAAAGTAAATACAAGAAACGCCTTATAACACTTAAAACGTATATTTACGCTTTTACTGTTACTCACAAGACGGTAAATATATAAAAAAGAGGGTAAGTGGTGATCAAATACCTAACACGTACAATGCTGATCAAGAAGCTATTTAATATAATAGTATTTGTACTAACTATTTGCTACTTGAGTTAATGTAAAATAGGTTTCTACAAGTATCACTGTAGTAAAAAGTCACTTGTCCATTGATAAGTTAAGAATATTTTCACATTTTACATTTTCACATCCCACTTCTTAATTTCAATGAATAATGATTCTATCTTTATAGTTTGAACTATACAGTAGAAAGACTGTTCCCCATTTTTTTCAATACGGTAATTTTATAATATGCATTTTATAATCGTGCCGTTTCATAATTCGGAATTTTGTTTTTCTGGCAGATACACCGTTTTTATATCGTGTCTCACAGTTAAAGGTTTGGGTCATAAAAACTGCCAAAGTCATAAAAACAATTTTTGTCTAATCTACATAAAGGATAAGACAGGTTCAATCAACAGATAGGATAGGTAGTATGACTATCCTCTTAATATGGTATTTTGTTTAGTAGTCTTCGTCCGTAAGCAGAATTTTTTACACATACGACAACATGCATTGAGTTGTCATTGTAAGTGCATTCTACTTCTTCAGTTCATTCCACATATCACTTATGAACAGTGCAATTTTCAACATGTCAACGGACGCAATGACGCAATACTATTTTATTGAAACCATCACCTCCCTTTGTGACATGCCAAAACATCAACATTAAATCATTCTCTAATCTCACCTTCCTTTTTGATAATTATAAAATTAACGTTACTACATCCTCTAATCCGTCAACTCCATTTGTGACAATCCTTATATCAACTTGACTACATCTTCCAAATTATCACCCCGCTTTGTAACATATCGAGCATTGACGTTACTACAAACCCCAAACCATCTCTCCTTTTAGCTAATTTCCCATATAAGAAATAAACTATTACCGTTTGTCTCATGGTAAGACTTAGACGCCTAAGGCCGAATTACTTTTTTGTTTTGAGGTCTCCAGAGGCCAAATAACCCCCCCGTTCAAATTCATACATATTCTGATTTTGGACTATTAAACCTTAAAGACATCCTCTAACCCATCACCTCCCTTTTTTAACATAGCCAACATCTTTTGAAAGGTATAAACCATCGACAATACTCTTAACATATCAACTATTTCTAAGGTTACAATGCAAAATTATAAAAGTGAGTAAAACATGTTTCTAGAATACATAACATACACAGCGTCGATTATAAAGTACCGTTGTCCTGCATAATCCAAATAATATACGGTGGTTATATAGTTTTAGAAGAACATTTAACTGCACAAATAATCTGAGATTCAAATAAAGAAATCTGCACGCTTTTCGTCTCTCTTGGGTTGCTTCTGTCATCTATCTAAATGGGAAGATTTCCGCTCTGATGGCACCGTATTGATACTTACCTTTGTGTAAATTTCCCCCTACCCCTTTGTAGAAAATAAAAGTTAGTTTTCCTCGTTCAGTATTTATCGTTTGGAAAACTAAAGCAATATGGCTGTAGTTTCATGTTTTTATAAGCAATATTACCTCCACCAAGGATTTTCTGTCACATCAATAGTTTAATCTGGCATGGTGGTTCCATTTTTTAAGGTTCCATTTGGATTTTTTTTTTATTACAGCATAGTTCGATGTTATAATGCCGTCAATTGAATATTTTTACGATATCCAAAGGTACTCCTTTGGATCCAGACGGAACGTAAATCAAAATTAAAACTATATAAAACAATGTAGCAGCCAGAAAAATGAATAGTCCGAATTATGAATCGGTACGATTATAAAACATATAATTATAAAATTAACTATATGAAGAAAATGGGAAACAGTCATTCTATAATTCAAAATAAAAAATAGAATCATTATTCATTGAAACTAAGAAGTGGGATGAGAAAGTGTAAAACGTGAAAATATTTTTATACTTATTAATGAACAAGTGAATTTTTACCACAGTGAAACTTGTAGAAACCTATTTTGCATGAACTCAAGTAGCCAATAGTGCGTAACCAAGAAAATGTGTTTTAATTGATAGATCAAAAACTAAAAGAGATACGGATAAAGTTGTAAGTTACTTGAAATCGAAATACCTTTAAAAAATTATATGACATTTGAAGTATAGCTCCACTCAATTTTTAAAACTTTTGCTATCTAAGCAAACAAAATTTATAATACTGTAAATAGCAGATGAATAACAAGTTTTGTTGTACAGGACAGGCAAAAAAGGCTTTGCGGTCAGGATTCACCTAATTTTGCACAAAATTTTTGATTTCTCATACGTTTATTATTTGACCTTTTTTAAAACTTGGTATCGTTTTACAAGTAATTTCAAATTCTAAATAAAAGAGTTATAAGCAAGTTCATAAAATAAGCAGTTTTTTTAATTTCAAGTATAAAATGTTAAATGGCCGCAAATTATAACTGGAAAATATTTTGTAATGATTATTTTTTAATAGAAACATTATGATTTGATAAAAGTTTATACCAAGTTTCATAAAGATATATTTAATAATTTTTTAGAAATAAATTTGAAACACAAAAACATAATGGCTAATATCTTGCTAACGAGGCATTTTGAAAAAAATGTATTCTTGATTTTCGTTTTGCTTTGACTAAATAAATCTATTGCTAAATTCCTTGTACTTACTTATGACACACCCTATTTAGATTAGATTATAATCGAAGCCTTTATTATCCTACAAAATGCTTTGGTTTATTTATCACAAACAAAGATTAAATTGAATATGAAAATGTTATAAACTACAAAGCGTAAGGGTGGAAAACATTTCTCGGAATTTAATAATGAACCGGTTGAAAATGTCATTTAAGTTTCGTTTATAAACATTATGACGATATTTATACACCGTTGCATATCTATTTTGCGCTGCAACGTCAGAAAATCACTGGACTAGTATATTGTACCTTGCAATAAATAAACTGCACACTTGTTACACATTTAGCTTCAATAATGACATGCCATGGCCATTATATCGTTGCTTTCATTGTTATATTTGTAATTTTACGATTGTACCGAATTTCCTATATTTAGGGCAATAAAAAATGTTGTTGTATTACAGTTTCTATTAATAGAGTAAAGAATGTTTGATAATAGGTTTTCATAAAATTAGGATTTCGCTATTAATCATTTTCATATATTATTTAATCAACCAGGTTATTACAGCAAATAGAATTTTTGTTGCGTAATAATTTTTAAGTGCTTGAAATAAAAGATAAAAGAACAGCCCAAGATATAAAGTATAATTAGTCTATTGAAATTTTGTTGTGAAACCCCTTAAAGAAGTCAAAACCTGCAAAATTTACAATATTAAATTTATCTACATATAATTTTATAAAATTGAGGTGGTTTCTGTATTGTTTTCGGTTTATTCCTCGCGAAAGCCAAACCGCTGAACCGGCTGGGATTAAATTTTACACAGATGTAAATCACGAACCTACCCAACTTAAAAAGATTCATGATTTTCTTAATAACTTTCGACTACGCACAATGTCGTCCAAAGTTCAGAGATGGAGATTCGGAGACAACAGTTGTTCTTCATGGCAACAAAAAGAAACGACGTAATGTTTGCTTTTTAAAATTTCGATCAAGCTAATTACTTGATTCTACCTGACAGCTAAAAGGCCAAAGAGAACTATTAGGAAGCTAGTTAGTAGAATTTACGATATTTTGATTTAAAATAAATAAATAAAGTATACCTTAATAAAAACAATTCTCTCTTCTGTGTCCTTACCCTCCTGCCACAGCTCAGGCAAAAAAACTGCTTAAATATACAAATATTTGAAGCTTTAACGATGACCGTTTATAGAAAGGTTATACTTTCACTGTTTTAGTACTAACACGATAAGGGTTTAGTTTATAATTTCCAATAACACATATAATGATTTTGGGTGGTTGTTAACGCAACGATCGCGTAAATATAGTGTTAATGACACGAGTAGAAAATATAAGACACGCCTTGGTGAGTGCGTTAAACACTTCAATGAGTGTCGTTAACACTATTTATGTGAGTTGCGTACACTACTTTACCTACGACCGGTTTTTAATTACTAATAATCACTACTCAAAGCTTCTACGAGAGGTTATGTTTTCGTTTATAACCTCTCATTGTCGCTGACATTGATGCAACGACTCATTTTACCAATACACCAATCGTTAACAATTAAATTGGTAAACAGCTGATTAGTTTCAGTTCGAAGCATTACAATTTCACTTCTTTTTTATCAATCCTTGAACCTCATTGGTCCATCACCCGTGTTGTTAAGTAAAACTATGCTGTTATGTAAGTAAACAATGCTGTTATGTGAAACTTTTCAATTCTAAGAACTGAACTGAAACGGCTACTTTAAAAAAAAACTGTTGTAGGTAATAGTAGTTTACACAACGATTACGTAAAGATATTGTTGTTAACACTATTTACGCGAGTTGCGTACACTACTTTACCTACGACATTGTTTTAATTACTAAATACGACTACTCATAACTTCTAAGAGAGGTTATACTTTCGTTTATAACCTCTTATTGCCACTGACAGTGATGTAACGAAACATTGTACCGAACACTAATTGCACCACTCAACATTTAAATTGGACTGAACAGCTGATTAGTTGAAGTTGGAATCATTACAATTTTACTTCTTCTTTCTCAATCCTTGAACCTAATTGGTCCGTTACCCGTGTTGTTATGAGTAAAACTATACTGTTATGAAAGTAAACAATGCTCTGAGTGGATCTTTTCAATTCTAAGAACTGAACTGAAATGGCTTGTTTAAAAAACGGTCTTAGGTAAAATAAATAATGAATATTTATTTCGTTATTTGTTTTATAACTTTGTTTACTAGAAATAAGGACTCCGAACCAATCTACTTAGGTTGAGTAGTTGGAGAAGATTATAGTGTTTGTGTTAAGTATATGAGTAAACCTGAGTAGCATGAGGAATAAAACAGTTGTGACCATCAACGTGGAGTAGTTACTCTATTTTATTGCATTACTTCTATCTCTGTTTATAAATGTATCTACGGTGGTAGGATATTCACCAATTGGTTTTCCTAACTCTCGTCCACTCTCTTTCTACGCCCAGATTGAAAAAATATAGTGTCTGTAACATGCTGAAATATCTTTAAAATCCAATTCGAAATCATACGTGATTTTGCAATACAATAAAATAAATGTGAAACATATAACTGTACTTGTTATTGCAAGTAATAAATATTAAGAGAAACTATATAAAAACCATTAGGCCTACAATCAAAACATACTTTACATTATACTTTACGTTTTAAGATGTAACGTTAGAATCGCACAGAAATATGAATAACAATAGCATATTACTACTGTACTACTATTCAAGATATGGGGGAGCAAGCTGATTTAGAGGTAGAGCTCGAGGCTTCGAAACCCGAGGTCTCGGGTTCAAATCCCGCCAACTACCAACGCATTTTTTCCGATAATACCGCGACCCTCTAAGATAAGCCTTAAGTAATATTGTAAAACAGTCCAGGGCTAGAACCTAGCATCCTAGGATGTAAAGGTGGGACAAAAAACTACAACTAAAGATACAAATTATACGGTACCTACAAACTGAGTAACCTCTTTGTTTAATAGTAAAATAGAACAATCAGTGTGTCGAGGGTTGATCGCAGAGTAGAAGAGTCAAGGGTTCTTCAGTAGGGAAGACTAGCTCTACATTGGTTCTCCCCTCCAACTCTCGACGTAGTGTTAAGTGGAAATACCGATTAGCCAGTTAGTATCAGAGGTAAGCGAATTGGTAGGTGGTTTATCTTAAGAGTGTTCCATTTTCCTAAGGAAACAGCAAATGCTTTGCATTTCACTCCGTCTTTGTTATAAGTTAATAATTGTAAAACTATCTCATTTTAGCGAATTTCCCTATAGGGAAGTAGCTATTACCGTAGGTGGCACGGTAAGACCTAGACCCGGGACCGATTTACTTTTTCATTTTGATGTCCCCAGAGGCCAAAAACACTACTCTTTCAAATTTTTATATATGTATATATATATATATAGACATATATATATATATATACGTCCGTGAACGCGATAACTTGAGTAATTTTTGTCCGATTTTGATGAAATTTGGTTTAAAGGTGTAAAGTGGGATAAACTTGAATGAGTTCGCGAACCAGCATGATCGGACCATGGGAACGGGGCTTTACGGGGGGTTTTATGGGGTAAAAATTGGTTTTTCTCACTTTTGACCCTCAAAACACAAAATTTCCCAATTTCTGTTTAGACCTTTTTAAAGAGCTTAAAAAAACAAATAATTTAGTATATAAAAGTATTTTTGTTCAATTATTAGTAACGGGGAAAATTTAAAAAATTGTAAATTTAAAATTCCCATGTTATTCTTATGGAGAATATTGTCAAATGTTGTAGTTTGCTTGTTTATGAATATATTTTGATCAAACTTGTCAAATTTATTTATTTTGTACTAAGCTATCAATATTTTACTCAAAAACACACTTTATTTGTTTCCTTGTAGCAGCAAACCTAGGTACTCGTTAAACCTAATGTTATTAAAATATAATTTAACTGAAAATCAATTCAGACAAATGGAAATTCGCTTAGTCGGCAGGTTTGCTGCGGCGGGGGTATTTAGGTATGGCTTATTGTAGGTTATAATAAATTCATCGTTTACTGTAACGGTTTATTTCTTTAAAAAAATACTCATCTATGCTCGTGTAAAAAATATACTCGGTGATCAGTCACATAAACAAAGGTTGTATCGGTCGACTGGTGTTAACTATTGGCCTGTAGGTCTACAACCAAGACAAATTAATATCAATTAAAATAAAATATTGTAATGATACGATTGTATTTAGAAAATAAATACTAAAATAAATCAATCCTCCAATTTGGAAAAACAGCAATTAAAAAAAAACCGAGAAATTTAATTTTGAAAATAAATTAGATTTACATCCTACGTAGAAACCAGGCTTAAGGCATAGTTCCTCCGGAACCAAAAAACTCACACTTACACGTTATTACCAATGATGGTATCTGGTATAGCAACCTGCCCACTTAAATGAAATGCTTGTGTATGTTAGCAGATCCTGATATTGTTTCAACACTCACCCTACCTTCTTACAAAACAATAAAGTAAATGATGAAAATCAATAGATGTATGAATTAAAAGTTGTATTAAAAAACAATGTAAAAACTGAACTGTTTACAAATCAAAAATTAATAATAATAAAACCAACATATGTTAAATATTTAGTTAAAACAACTGTCTTTTAATATGGTGGTAAAGACCATAAGGAAGAGTGGACACTACACACTCCCCCCTAGAATGAGTCCCTCACTTTAAGTGAGGAATTATTTACCACACGAACAGAATACAAACATACATACACTTAGCAAGATATCAATGAGACTTTAACTAAATGATATCATGACTTACATTATTGCTGAAGAAGGAGTCAGACTTGGCGGAGTTACTAAAGGAGTCCTGGCGCTGCTGAAGGAAACTGTCCTTTTGTATACTGGAGGAGAACGTATCTTGGCTCACTTGCCTATTGTCATGGGTCTGGAAGGAGCCGTGCAACGGCCTCGCCATGCCGAGCTCCTGCCTATGTGGACTGTCTAACGTGGATACCGCGTTTCTTCCATCCACGGTCCTTCCGTTTATAGTCTGTCCCAAACCTCTTCCATCAACATTCGTACTCAGGCCTCTTCCATCCATCGGAGGTCCCAAACTTCTACCATCCATTGTTGGCCCCATATTATTCCCGTCAAGTGATTGACTCAATCCCCTACTGTCTAAAGGCTGTCCCATGCCCCTATCCATTTGACCTATTCCCCTATTGTCAGTTTGCCCCATGCCTCTTGCATCCAACTGCCCTAGCCCCCGCGAATCCAAGTGTCCAATTCCCCTAGAGTCTAGTTGCCCCATACCCCGTGAGTCTAGTTGCCCTATACCCCTTGAGTCCATTTGCCCCATACCCCTTGAGTCCAATTGTACCATACCCCTAGAGTCCATCTGTCCTATACCCCTAGAATCCATCTGTCCCATATTCCTAGGGTCCATTTGACTCATTCCTCTGGTATCCATTTGCCCCAAACCCCTTCCATCCAGCCCAGGTCCCAAACCCCGTCCGTCCAACGTCGACCCTAGACTCCTCCCATCCATTCCGACCCCGAGACCTCGACCGTCCATTCCTGGTCCGATGTTCCTGCCATCCATTCCCGGTCCAAGGTTTCTGCCGTCCAACAGTCCCATTCCACGCCCGTTTCCTCCCATGTCCCTGAAACAGAACGTTTAGGTCATATAAGTGCCGTACATGATTGGTTTTGTAATGCTATACTCATGTGACAAGGGAAGAACGTATAGAATTAATGAAATTATAATATGGACTCCCGCAGTCCACCCGAGCGTACAATCAGATCTCAATTACGTACTATTGAGGCCAAGGACTATAACGCATATTTGCAATCATAGTAACCCATATAAAAATTACAAGAGTGAGGTGGAAGAGAAGTATATAATAGATTTAAAATTGGAGTTCATATGTGCCAACTGATATGATTGGTTATTCAAAGATCGTATGGAACATATATTACTCATATATTATCATCAATATTTCGTAATATCACAAATCATAGTCCTAACACAATATATTTTTGGTAAGGTTTTTTGCATCGCCCTGCAGTAACGTAAAGGCACAGCCACAGGAATATAATAATTATTTATTAGCTATAGAAAATGCGAACAAATTATTCTGTATAAACGCCTTTAGCATGTAAGCATGTCCTATAACGCTAATTAGTGTCAAGAAATCAAAAGGTGACAACTGTTATAGGATTAACCTTTGTACTCATATTATGAATATTTGACTAAATAAAGTTACACGTTATATAGCACCAGATCAACATAAATTAAATCAATTGAATCGTTAATTAAAACGTCATGGAAAGTTGAAATAAAAATCTTAATAATATCATGTATAAGTGATTAATTTCTTGGGAGGGTGTTTCCAACAAAGTTCAAACGAACTTCTTTATTGCAAAATATTTTGATCTCAGTAAAACTAATTCCAACTTTATTATTGGAATGAATCAAGAGAAACTGTACTGTTACCTTCCAGTCTGAATGATTTTTTTTTTCTGATTATTCACTCTTTACCCTTTAGATTTTCAAATACATATGTTGAAACAATATAAAAGCCTCGATTAAACTAATTATTAAAAATTATATTATTTTCATTCTATTTAATTGTGTAACTTGTAAAAAGCTAATCTCACATATCGTAAATCTAATTATATCCACTACTTTCTGGTCTGGACGACTTTTTCGGATCGGATCTCATTGGAGTTGTTACTTGACAAATAACTGGAGATACGTCCCCAACAGAGATGGTACGAATCTATCTCAGTGAATCTCAATATGGCTGTGGGTTGGAGGGCGGAGTGGGGTTTAGGGGAGGAGGGGCGTGTTGTTAGGTTCACAACAACGACTGAAGTGCTCGCTTTATGAATAATGGATCTCTAGCTTGCAGATGATGTCAAACGAGATAACTAACACCTATTTGATTGAATTTGTGAAAGAGTATTTGACCATGGAAAAGGGGTGTCGTACAACTAAAATAAGATTTTATCTCAAAGTTTCAAAATTTACAGAAATTGTTTCTACGTTTAAATCAGTAAAAAAGTTTAAAAAAGATTGGCAAATTATATTTTCATTTCACTCCTGTTACTGAAACAGTATCATATTTAATTTAGCAAATTAGAAAAACGTATAGAATGTCAGTGAAACGTAAGCCATCCTATTTTAAGTGACTCTCATACAAGTAAACCTAAGCACCCATTTATCCGAAGAAATTCTTTTAAGAGTGAATTTACGTTTCAATTTATTTGATTTTTGGGCCTTTTAAACAATAATTTGATATATCAGCCGAAATAGAGGGTAGTTTGAACCTTTTATGACGGATGTACTTAGGTTTAATTGTTTCAATATATTTGTTATCAAACAAACAAGTTACTTCCTTATACCCCAATATATATTTATACATTCTATAAGTGAAATTAAGGCTTAAGTAAATGTTAATTATAAGATTTCTCAAAATGTTTTTACTTAATCTAAACGTTAAACCCGAACCAATTTGCAAATATTGTTTTTCTATATTGGGTATATACGTTTAGTCTGACACACTATACCAACTACTATTTTTAGCACTAATACGATGCATTAAATTAGCTTAAAACATAAAAAAATAGTTTGAAATAAAACAGAAGATTAAAAAGGCGGTCGCATTTTTCTCCACAAACGGTAACACGTTTTAAGAGGTCTTGTTTGAAATGAAAGATAAGTCTTTGATGTTGACGGAAGGGTGAAATGATGTGTTTCGTAGTTAAAAGAAATCCAATTCTACATTTCATTTCTATGTTTTACTTTAAAAAGTTCGGTAACAAGTAAATAGGTAAATCTTACATCAGTGGAAAATAGCTATCTGTGTATCTATTGTGCAAAGAGAATTTGCGCTCATGTTATACATTATATTTTTCCGATAGTTACTGTAAAGCATATATAATGGGTAATTGTATGTATACAGAGGTTGACTTTTACTTTACAGTTTCACAAATGAACAAATTCAAACCTAAATGAAATTGTTTCACAAATTAGCAAAAAAAAGAAGAAATTTCACAAATGTAATGAATCAGAATCTGAATATAATTGTTTGTTTTTACTGTTTATGTTAACGTGTAACAACAGGTTTATAGGTTATGTTAAGTCATTGTATAAATAGTAAAATTGAATGACAAATAAACACTGCACCAGCTGATCTATTTAGCAGTGTTGCCAGCTTGTTTTCAAGCATACCCGTATTACGTGCTTATAAGCACACTATTTTGTGTTGTTCGTTTGAATACTGCAGTGCGGGAAAGTAAAATGAGTACGACAAAGGGAAATGAGGGCGAGGATAATAACGCAAAGTAGCTGATTCCTGCATTCACTAGTAAATGCAGGAATCAGCTACTTGCGTGCTATAATCAGTATGAGAAAGCCTGCTTTATCACGTAACTGTAGGAAATAATATTACCCTCACCATTACATATGTTTAAAAGCTGTTTATAGAATTATTATTTAGGCATAGATTAAGTAAGACTAATTCTATGAAAAAAGTGTGACTTGTTTGATGAAATTTATTTTTGTTCAGCATTCATAAAATAAACCTTTAGAGTTTTGTTAAAACTATTTTTAATCTTCTGATATCTTCATACGTATTTACCACTCAAGTATGAAGCAGTAGTGAATAAAAGACATCCTTTGAAAATAGATGAAGTGTGCTGAATTGGGCAACGGTACGATCACAAGGGCTTGATCATTTGATCAATGATCACAGCTCTATGATTGTCACGATTGCCCTTTGACCGGAGAAACTAAACAAACCAATACCACAATTTATTTGAACAATATGATTCGCAATAATAGTGTAGCTTTGTACATCGTTCTTGGTAGAAGACCAGCATTTTTTTCGGACAAAGTAAATTCTTATTTTTTCAGTTTTTAACTTAAAAGTGTATTTTCTTAGCCAAGCATTGTTTGAATTCGTTAATATATCCTCTCTTAAAAAGCTTCTACGATTATTTTTAAACTGTATGATTAAATTTACGAATAAATATATGAATTTTATAGCATTGATAAGATGAAGAATGTTTTTATTTTTAGTAATCTAGAAATGTCGGACAAAAACATAGCGTTGTGACGATGACAAACCTCTTGTCAAAACAAATCCTCTGGTTGAGATAAAGCGTGTATCAAAAAGTTGAAAGCTCTGAAGCGTTTATTTCGCTTTTGAAACTTTGCATTTCAAAACGAGAGGTTCACAACAGAATGCATTCCAGTTTTACTTAGACTCAGCTTATTTGTATTGTAACTGTGTTTTAATTCTTATAGAAGATTCGTGGTAAATGCTGATAAAAATTGTGGTTCAATATTAAGTTATAATTTTAGATAAATAATTATTTCGTCTTAAAACTTGCGTTTTAGTATTTTGATTAATTGGTTGTGATTAACAGATGAGTCTAGACTAGTTCCTCGCACGCGTTGCGCGTCAACCGGTACCGAAGAAAAATGCTTTTGACTCTTACATTTGTATTCGTTTTTATGTTTGTATTCGTGTCCGTGTTATGTTCTCGTAGTTCCGATTAGACGAATTCATGTAAATGAAAAATTTTGAATTCCTTTGTCTCCTGAAGAAAGCCCCCTGAGGGCTGAAACTGCAGTAGTGTACTGCAGTTGTATTCAAAGGATCGCTGGACAGTTAAAGGTATTTGCCCAACCCACCATGTTAAACTTCCCTATCCCAAGCGTGATGTAAACAACTTCTTTACTTCACTAGGTGAAGTAAAGTTTCAAAAACTCACTCGGTGAAGTAATGAAACCCATTCAAACAAAATTGAGTGCTTAACTTAATAAAATACACCTCTATGGAGCCAAAGACGCTCAACGATAGAAATCAGCCGTGCGCTTGAATGTTATTGTTATGCTTTAAAGTATTTTCCTAACCTAGATTTGTTTGTAAAAGAACGTTACTGTTAGAAGATGAGTGAAATGGATAATGAAAAATATCGTACGTTACCCCCTGTATATTGTCGGGTCAGGTAAAATCTTGTACGTTACACGTTACGCAAGAGCGTGTTTACATCACTTAAAATTATGCAACTCGCTTCAGATCGTTGTACAACATTCGCCTACAGGATGTAAAAACGCTCTTATTACACTTGTAAGGTAAATAGCTATTAAACCATTTATTAATTGGTTGTAATTAAATACTGCTATTCTGGAGCCTGGGGTTAAATCCCACCTACTACCAATAGGTTTTCATGGGATAATGCAGATACCCGATTTTAGGACTTCTTGTCTAAAAGGAGGGTCAAATATTGTAAAGAGGAAGTGTTTGGCAATGATGTGCGAGTAGGCTGGTAATGTTGTTAAACGATAACTTGTTGTACTGACCTACAGAAGGTTGTTGACTTTAAGTAGGCCAGTGCACTTGATCAAGGGGCCAGTTTTGGTGGGTAGCGTTTGTGAGGTGCACAAGAGGACGGGGTCCTGCTGGGGAAGCTGGAGCCCAAGGCCCTTAAGGACCTTAAGGGTCCAGGTAAGACAATGTTAAGGGTTTTCCAATTTTGGGGTTTAGAGTCTTTTCCAAAGTGGGGTTTCAGTTTCTAACTAAATGATTTATACAGTTCCAGTCTACTCTACCTTTTTATTTGATTTTCTTTGTGTTCTTTGTATCGTTTTAGGTTTTAATAAAGTTGGGTTTTGTAAGCGAGTGCTGGATTTCATTCCTGAGCCACGTCACCCAAAGTAACAGTGAGTACCTCCATTGTGATGTACCTACCGTTACACTTGTATAGAAATTAATAATACACCGCATCTAAATTATAGTATATACGTATATAGTATAGTGTGGAAAAGTATATAAGAGAAGAAGTATAGAAGTATAGAGTAATAGAAGTATAGAGTAATAGAAGTATAGTAGGGAGTAGAAATATAGTTTTTATATACTGTATCCTCGGTTGAAGATCTGTTTTATACAGCTTCGTTACATAAAAATCATACGATGATTTAGTTAGGGTCGACAAAATCCAATCCCATTAAACATATCTACAAGTCCAACACGTATACAGAATGCATTGATATAAGGAATTACCGGGCCAATTACTTGATCAAATATTAATTGGTAATTTATTTTAGTATTGTTATTAAGATGTATAAAATACCATTCCTTTATTCTTCATAGACAATAATGCGATATATTTTAGCATGACTTTCAATAATCCAAAATCTTTTCGTTTCATAATATGTGTGCAATTTAGTCTATTGACAGAAATAAATACACCGTAAGCTATTATTCTTAAATACGTTTATTTTATCAGTAAATTTAGCTTTAAAGCGACCATTTTAGTTACTAGGTGCTTCAACTCTGGAGACATGAGTTCAAATCCTGCCTATCACCAGCTGTTTGTAGTCATGTGATTTCGGTGGTTCGGAGGCCACACTAAGCTGTTGTATTTGGCCCAACTGTCTACAGAGTAGAATATCGTTCTCTGTGTACGAGAACTCCTTTCAATGATAGACATACCAATTCATGTACTAATTAGTAACTTATATCTTAAAATAGTTTAATAATATTCTTTAGATATAATTGAGCCTTATTAATTTCAACAAAATGGATGTTTTAAACATTTACCGTTTTAATTTTACAAAGAGTAGCTGTTCAAGAAAATCTTGTCAACCGGTATGAATACAGCCTTGCATGCAATTTGTAGAAATAATATAATTGGTTTAAAAAGATTAATAATGATATGTATTTATAAGTTCTCCTTGTTTCAATTTAGTATCTTAACATGCTACAAGTTCATGATGTATAAACGTATCCACTTCAGTGCTAAGTTAAGGTATGTTTAGTCGACCTATGCCTTCCAACTTAGTAGTGTGTGGTCTCGTTGTGGTTAGTTACCGTTCTAATTTTAGATGCCTTTGGTTTAATATTCCAGTAGTAACTCTCCATATGAACTTTGATTAATCCAATTAACATATTTAAAACTTGGAATGAAGATACCCTTTAATTAATGAATAAACACGTCTTTAATTGGATTTTAGTGTTCAATACGTCACAAACTGCAAATTTAAATCAGGATTTACAAAGTATTCATATAAACATTCCAGTATTACTCTCCCATATGGACTTTTACCATTGACCTAATTAACATTGAAACTTAGAATGGAAATACACTTTCATTAATTAATAAATGAGTCTCAACTCTAATTTTATCCATACAGTTCATAATACAATTTACTGTTTGAAAACTGTTAGAAGTCCAAGTTTCAAGTATAGCACTGTTGAAAACATTTCATTTCGAATAATACATTAAATTTAAAGACTACTTATAAGTGTTAGCGAATTTCGCTGTAGAGAAGTAGCTATTATCGTAGGATGCATGGTAAAACCTAGACACCGGACGGATTAACTTTTTCATTTTGGTGTCCCCAGAGGCAAAAAACACTATTCGTTCAACATTTTATATATATGTATAGTTTGAGTAAAACTTCGCCATAATATCTCTCGGAAAACACACAGTTGATTTTAACATCTAAATCTCTGGCTTAAAAATAGAGATTTGATTACTAACTCCTCCAGTTGGTTCTAATTATTCATATACGTCAACATAAAACTAATGAATCATATACTTTTAACGTAATTGTCACTTTAAATGAATGTCATGTCTGTATCCTTAAATAAAAAGCATAGTAATGTATCTTTTGTCACAGTCAAAATGTCACACTGATACCAATCAGTTGTCGCGAGCTTGAAGCCTTTTCTGTGACACTGAAATGAACTATTACTAAAAAATTCTTGTCATGATTCTAAAGGGACATTGTTTTACCAGTTTTGTGTGAAATTATTTTCCATAATCCATTTTTACTTTACTTTGTTGCATTTAGAGCATAGATCATAACTCATAAAATACAATGTTATGACCTGAAATTAATTCCTAAAGGAAATGACTTAATCCTGGATAGCAAACCTATACAGCATTGGATCATCAGTCTTGGAGAATGAATGTCCATTTATTTGGCTGGGAGTATATAATAAACCTATGTAGGAGTGAGGCAATGAGAGTTTCCCAATTTTCTATCCCAATCACATCGGTAACATAATGAGTAATGCAACAATGAAAGAACAGCTGTGCATAACCTCAATTAAACTATGCCATTTTAGTAAACATGGTGTATGTTGTTATTACACTGTAATTTTGCAGTGGGAACCTATTTTAAGAATAGTATTTCTTTTGAAAAGTGGTCGACATGTCACCTTTCCAGATTGGAAACCAACTGGGTAGAATTATTTGGAATAACAAGTTCAACGTTTAAAATTACCAATGGAAGTTGCAAAACCCTTCGCACAACATCAAATGTGTTAAGAGTGCGAGTTGCTGTAACTCAAAGTCTAAAGAGGTTTGCCAAGCCTTCGATGTTGGAGGCTTTCCGTTGCCTTTTTTATTTTTTTGATGTTCCCTAATAGCGCAATGTTTTCAAAGTCACAACAGAGATTCACTTGAACTCAAGCTTAAAATTGGCCAGGGAATTTAAGCTAATCCAAAGAAATGTTTTAAACTAGTATTCGTTGGAATTTTCAAGCGACTAAAGGACTGACAAGTAGGACTTCACTTGAAGTCCGTTGTTTTCAAGAGATGAACAAATTATTCTGTCAAGTAATTATGGTACACGATAAGCGGTGTTTTGATTTGTTATATATATATATATATATATATATATATATATATATATATATATGGTAAATAGCATTAAGTTTATACTATTTATTTTATACATGACGATGGATATAAAGTCCTATCTTCATTTTTAGGTTGTAGCCGGGGTTTTTTTAACAAATAGTTTTGGTAATAGTTTATATTACCAAGTGTATTGTTTTAAACATCATTAAAACAAACTATAAGACTATACAAAGATGGTTAAACTGTTGAAATCATTCTCAGTGTAAAGCATCACTTCTATTGGCTCAGAGTGTTACCTTTGTAAACACAACCAGTAACACACACTCACACACTCAATCCCTGACGAACATGTGACCAGAGCAAACTGTGTCTTGCAAAATATTTACGAATGAGTTTTTTTAGTTATGGACCTAGTTTACAATGTGCAAATATTCAAATAATATTTAAAATGTGAATCATATGAAACGGGTTGTTTATTGATACGTAAATGTTAAACTTAGTGTATAAAAACCAAGTCTTAACTAATGTATGTTTAAACAAAACTAACCCCACCGCAGTAAACCTGCAGACAAAATGAATTCCCTCTAGCATGAAATTTTACTGAAATATTTCCGTAAACCTGTCAGATTTTTCCATGTTTACAGAACATTGGGTTTGACGTAAGTTTCAACGAGTAGGCTTGCTGTTACACTTAAGGTAGGCCTAGTAAAGTGTGTTTTTAGTGAAATGTTAACAGTTTACTATGAAGTAAATCAGTTTGCCAAATTTCAAAAAATATATCGATAACAAGCAAACTACGAGTATTCTTATTTGCAATAGGAATAACTTGATAATTTCAAATGTACGGGTTTTTGTATTTTCCATAACTTTTAATTGTGCCGCAAAACGTCAATATACTAAATTATTGGTTGTCTATGCTCTACTATAGTTTAAAGGAAAGTTGTGGAATTTTTATTTGTACGATAAAATTCTGAAAAACAAAATGTTTACACCATAAGACCCAACTCCCATACTATAATCATACAGGTTCACAAGATAATTTGAATTGCATGAAAATTAGACATAGTAATATATTATTTTGAACAAATACTGTCTTTGCTTTTTCCTACATCAAAAATGAAAAGGTAAAACTGTCCTGGGTGTAGGTCTTATTATGCTAACTAAGGTAAACACAGAGAAGCAATATAAATAACTTCTCAAATAAGTAATAACTTCTCTGTGGGTAAAACGTATTCCCTATCGGAAGAATTCATTGAAACTGACGGTATACGATGCAATAGTTCATACAACAATATAAAATAACGAAAACCAGGACAACCTAAAATGAATTTTTCAACATAAACATTTTATAACATTACTTAAAAACTCACTTTATATACAAATGCTGGTACTAAAAGTCGCAAGTGATAAGCTGTGATAGGTATATGACAGCTGCAAATTGCATGGGAAGTTCGTTATCTAAATACTCTCACTGAAGGAACTTTGACGAGAAATTTAATCAACGCCGTTTGGTTATTGAACTAAACCAAAGTACATATTGTCTCAACCGAGTAAACAATAAATCTACAGAGCTTGTAGTAACCCACACTCTACAATATAAAACTGTACTGGATATGTAAACAACTGCACTGATTCATTTATAGTCCGAAATGTTCTACTCTAGCTATTTTAGTTTAGTTTATTAACTTATTAGTTACTTCCAAAGCTAATTGTGAAATCAAATACATTAATATTTTAATACTTTTCAATGAAATTGCGACCATACAAAGGAGGTATTTTAAGCCAAGTATGAATGGAGATGGGTGTATGATGAGTGGCGCGATCTTGTAGTCTTGTTAGTGACTAAGGCTTATTAACCTCTATAATCGGGATTAAAGTACTAAAACTTTAAGCTTCAGACATCAGGTATAATTCGAGAATGTATACAGAGTGCTCAAAAAAGACAGAGACATATTTTACGTCGTGATTCCTTGAGTCAAACTAAAGAGAAAATCAAGAAAAACTTTTTCCAAGATCA